>NC_074723.1:3077500-3190000 GCF_947242115.1 Biomphalaria glabrata | reverse complement strand
ATGACGCGTTTCAGACGTTGCGACCTAAGGGAAGAATGATGTAAAAGCCATCTATATGTGTGACCTACGGTTATAATCGGACTAAAGTATACGTATAATTGTATATGTGCACTTAATGTACTTGATACTAATTTGTCTGTGTTAGATTCGGAAAAATATGCAGGTCGCAGCTGTGTTTGCGTAGCCGTGTTAAACACTGCACTCGCCCTTAATGTTGGGAATCGAAGACATTGTCATTAGTTATTTGGCGTTCGTCACAAATAAACTGTTATAGCTTTGAAGTTTAATTGCAGCTATGATACGATATGTGGACCACAGCTAGGACTGCACATCCACGCGATATAATCCACGTGATATAATGCGTTCCCCCTTAATGTTCGGACTCGGAGACAAACGATATACATCAGGAATTTGTTTATTTTCTTATTTTCGGACGTTAATTTAAAAAGGAAGATATCTACAACCTAGCCCAAACCTTATGATGATCGCAGGGCGTGACTACAGCCCAAAGTGCATACCACTCGACCAGGCAACCATTAGCCACAGGTAGCTTGGATGGCACATTTTTATATCATGAATTATTTGATCTATGAACCGGAAGTATTGTGCTGAATTTTCTACGAGCGTTACATATTGTGTCTTTATTAGGACTCTAAATGACGGTGGAGTAAATCCTCCAAACTCAATGCTTACATAAAATTCAGCTTGGTATATTTTTATCAAACAAAAGTAAAAAGTTCTTAATCACTTTATGAGCTGGATCAGGGGAGCACAACCTGACTCAAATACAAGTCTTCACCGTAAAATTTCTGAAGTTACAATTTTTAAATATTTTTTTTATAAAGTTGTATAACTATTTATCAAATGTCTATTATATATTAAGAGTAATTAGAAACAACATTTTAAATTCTTTAAGTATGCACACTGCAAAGTTGATCATAATATATTTCTGTGTATTTATACCCACATATGTATTTGTGTGAATCCGTATGCATCTGGTATGTATATGTATATATATATATATATATATATATATATATATAACATTTAAATTTATTTTATGGTTAAATAAATTTACATAAATTTGCACACATTGCTGTCTATTTCTATTTTACTAGGTCAAAATGAGGATCATCCTGGCAGTGGCGCTTTGTGTTCTGCCCATAGTTCTGGCTGGCGACTACAGCAAAATGTGGGCAGAGCTGGAGGCAGAGCTGAAAGAGAAAATGAGCGAGGCGGATCAAGAGGGCAGAGGCGGATGGGGCGAGCACAAAGGCTGGGGCGACAAAAGGCAAGAGAAAAACGACGACAAAGAAGACGAGAGCAGTGACTGGGGCGTGAAACAGCACAAGGGCTGGGGGGAGCAGAAATCAAAGGGCTGGGGCGAAGAGAAGAGGAAAGACAGCGAGGAGCAACAAGATTCTGAAAAGGAGACCAGCAAATCGTGGGGGCAGCACAAGTCCAAAGGATGGGGAGATAACAAGAAAAAGGTTGCAGACGACAGCGAGGAGCAGAAAGATGATGATCAGGTCGAGGGATGGGGCAAGAAAAAGTTTGGGGGCTGGGGGGAGCAAAAGTCCAAAGGCTGGGGAGGGGAGAAGAAACAAGTAGCAGACGACAGCGAAGAGGAGAAAGAGGATAATGAGGTTGTCGTTGGATGGGGCAAAAAGAAGTTTGGGGGCTGGGGGGAGCAAAAGTCCAAAGGCTGGGGCAAGGAAGAGAAAAAGGTAAGTTTTCTTTTTCATTAACTTTTTCTTTAAAAAAAAATAACATTTTGTTTATATTGTTACGTCTCTCCTTCTATCCAGGATCTCTTCAAACTGCACCACACGACACAACGAACTTAAAGAACCTTACAACTCAGGGCTCCAAAGTAACAGTAACAGTTTAATTTCAAATGCATCACAATTGGCAACAACATTAACACTGTCTTTCCAAAAACCTAGTCTCTGCTCCGCACTGACCTCACACACCGTGCTGGTTCTCGCCTCGTAAAATGTTTGTTTGTAAAATGTTTCGGATGTTCCTTCAGAGTTGAAGATAGTTTACTTCCTAGTCCAAACCTCCCGCAGGACGACGGGGGATGGGAGCGGGAAGGATTTGAACCCTCGACCATCGATAAATCCGAACGACAGTCCAGCACGCAAACCGCACGACCAGGCAGCCATCTGGTCACATTGCGAGGTAATGTGATGTCTTGAGTCTCTTTTGTAGGATCTCTACGGGCCTTCTAGAAACGCATGGAACGTCGCTTGACCACTCGCTTGACCACTCGCCTGATTACATTCGCCGTGACTTACGTGCGTGATATTTACAGCAAAGGTCTTTGCCGAACTGGCGTGTACTATCACGGTTGACCGCTCGTCTAGCGCTGGCCTGGGGCTATTTCCGTAGTCTCAAAACACACAGCACTACGCCCATCTGTGTCACCACCTGGTTTACAACAATATATTTTATATTTTAAAAGTAGCATTATACATTATTATTATTGTTATTAGTTATTATTATTATGGGCCGCAGAAACAGATGACCTTTACATCATCTGCCCTATAGATCTCAAGGTCTGAAAGGGAAACTAGGTTTTTACTGAGATGCTGTTTTAGTTTTAAATCTGATAAACCCGAAATGTATCGTTGTCTGAACTTAGTACATCTATCAGTGGCGTAGCTAAGGATATAGGAGGCCCGGAGACTTGACCTGTTCGGGGCCCCTGCCTTCTGACATTCGACATTATGACATGAGATAGTGGCGTAATATTTAATGCAAAACCATATTTCAGACACTCAATTGGAAGAACTCTCAAGTGGGGGCCTGGGGGGATTTTCAAATTTGGACCCCCCCCCCTTTCCATACCCTAGCTACGCCACTGTCATCTATATAAGACTTCCTTCGATTTAAAAGAATACTGATGAAGTTTCTATTATTTGATTGACATAAAACATGGGAACAAGACCGTAGTTAACCCAGTAATAAAACACAAAATTACCGTAGTTGACACAAAAAATAAGGCTTTTGTACATGAAGCTTTCGTGACTATATTTCAGTGTTTCCCAAACTGTGGTCCGCGGAACCCTAGTGTTCCGCGAGTCCTGAATAAGTGTTCCACGAACTGCTGTAATAATTAACTAGTAGCCTACCACTTGAGATAATTTCTATAAAAAAAAATAAGCAAAGTGTTCCGCTAAATACTAAGAATGTGCGAAGTGTTCCGCTAAATACTCAGAATGTGCGAAGTGTTCCAAAAAGGAAAAAAAAATGGGAATCATTGCCATATTTACATAATTATTTGTCAGTAAAATTAATTTTGTGATGGATTATAGAACTTTTTTTCTCTCTCAGGACTCCGACGATGACGAGGAGAACTTCAAAGAAAAAATGAGGGAACAATATTTGGAATTCAAAGAATATCTTAGACTCAAAGTAAGTAGAGCATTTTTATATTAGTTAGAGCACGTATTGAAGTGATAGATTGCCTGGTTCAAAAACTACAAAACATTGTTTACAAAACATAATTAATACTTATAATGATGGAATTAGGTGGTTAATTTATCTGAATATTAGCAAAGGTTATATCTAACGACCCAAAGTATGCCTAGAAAGTTTGTTTAGGCCAGGGGTTCTCAACCTGTGGGTCGCGACCCCCTTGGGGGTCAATTGACGATTTGCCAGGGGTCGCCTAAGACCATCAAAAAATAAGGATGGTTGTCTATTATTCTATTGCTGTTTGGGGGGGGGGGGGGTCGCGGCAGAGTGATATATTGTAAAAAGGGGTCGCCGAGCTTAAAAGGTTGAGAACCGCTGTTTTAGGCGAAGAAAAACTGTTTACGAAAGAGAAGATAATTCAACAAGTGAAAATATCGACAAGATTTAACAGGCACTATTAACACATAATAACTTAATTTTAATAACAAAAAAACAAAGTAGACTTAACATGAAGCTTAAATTTTTTTATTGATGAACCCCATTATATGCTTGTGTCCCACTTTTATTGGTTTTTACTCTCCCTTCACACATGTTCAGTCACCACATATTTGTTACACCAAAAGTGTCTTTTGACATCGTTTTTCGATGTAGATCAGCGGTGAATACGTTTCATATTCTCGGCGACCCCTTTTTACAATCCCCCACTCTGCCTCGACCCCCCCCCCCCACTCCACACACACATACTGCAATAGAAGAATAGACAATAGCAATCCATATTTTCGATGGTCTTAGGCGACCCCTGGCAAATCGTCAATCCACCCCCAAGGAGGTCGCGATCCACAGGCTGAGAACCCCTGATGTGGATCAAATATCCATTAAATGTTTTGTAAATTCACTTCCATTCTGTTTGAAGGCTCTCAAAGCTAACGAAGAGAAGGAGGCTAAAGCTGAGATCTTGAAGCAGATGGAAAAAGTTCAAATGAAGAAATGGCTGGCTGAAAAACTGAACCAGGTCAGTGCGGAGTTCGAGGAGCAGAAGATGAGCTTCGTTTTCAACCTAACAGAACACTTCCTGGGACTGTGTCAAGGCGAGAGTGACCCTCGATTGGTCCTGGAAAGGTAGGTTGCACACATGGTGTTTGATGACAGCAGGGCCGGCCTTACAAACTGCTTGCAAAGGCCCCTCTTCAACTTTTATCTTATCTTATATGATACAGACGTTACTTCAAAAAAGAAGATGATTACGTCCTACGCGTCATGCATTTAGTCATGCATATTAACCAATGATTTAAATTCTGCCAAGTCACTGGTTTTCCTGGCTAGCACAGGTAACCTTTTCCATGCTCTAATAGCGCTAGGGAAGAAGAGCATTTGTACAGATTTGTCATAGCATATGGAGTGTTATCTTTGTGTATCTTTGAGTATTTTATTAAATTTTGTTTTTGTATTTGAAGATTATGGTTCAGTGTTTTATGTATAATTGCTACTTTACTTTTAAGTCTTCTATCCTGAAGGCTTGCTAAATTTAGTGATTTTACTAAAGGTGTTACTATTCGTATACTTTTGACATTTGATAGTAAAGTCTTTCGTCTATCGCCATGTATAGTATCCGAGTGATGGTGAAATAAATATGAGTTTGTCGTGCAATGTATGTAGACAAGCTGATCGATCAATCGATATCGCAATATTGACGAGTCGGGGATACTAAAAATAAAAAGCAACTAGACATTGCTTAATCTAAACATAGAGTTGAAGCTAGGTACTGAAACAAAATATCCAGTTGGCCAACATTGGGCCAGCCCAACTCTTGACGATTGGATAGTGCAGGCGGCTTCTGATGTAGGAAGTGGATAGCCTTGAATTAGTTCCCCTTTAAGACCATGCGGTCTATTGTTTTAAAGGTCATCTATTTCTGTGGCCCACGAGTGTCATGTGGCCAGTACAACGACCAATCGTCTTTACTTTTCACCAACTAATTTCAGGTAAACATTAATCGTACCCATTAGAGCTTGGGACTAAAAGATGCACTAAAGATCCCGAAATAAAGAATCCCAGTCTTCACGAGGATTCGATCCCTGGCCCTCCAGTTTGAAAGCTAAGTGCTTTGCCACTCAGCCATCTTGTCTTCTAGCCTTGAACTAGCGATGGCCAAACTCCGACCCGATTGTCCATTTGCTTTGACATATTTCCGTCAATGTCACTAATCTCGGTTTCATAGACTCCTCTATTTATTGTGGTAATGTATCCCTTGATATGTCTGTAATACATTTTAATCATTCCAGACCGTGCAATATGAATTAGTGCTTAGACACGTCACTGCAGAAAGATATTTTTTTGAGTGTAAATTTACATATGAATTTTCTCTTTCATTAGATTGGCCACTGGTTATTTCGCTGTCCCTGAAGAGAGTATTCCAACAACCAATGGCAGTGGAATGCCCTTTGACAACCAAATGGGGGATACTATTGGATTCTTTAATGGTTCTTTCCCACAGATTTTAAACGATCCAATATTCAGACAGGTAAGGCTATGTTGGTGCACGAAAAGTATAAAATAATCTGGATTTTTTTCTTAATGGCCACCGTAAGATTGAAAGCCGCTTTTAGTTTTGTGTTTTCTGTCTGTTGGTCTGTCACATTTTCATCGAAAAGACTAAAACAAAATATTAAGAAGCTAATTTATCCATTTGGGAAAAAGAAGCATAATAAAGTCAGCAATCTCATTATCAATAGGTTGTCAAGTTTGTTTTTTAAGTCATATACAAAAATATTTTACTTCAGGAGAAAAAAAACCAAGTCCGTGGCTTAAAGATTCCTAGTCCATGGACTGATCTGATGGGGCTATCTCTGAGTTTGAGTGATAACACAAACTCTCTTTGTAATCATGTTTACAAAATGTTCTGCTTAAACACCTTATTTAGAAGATTAGAAGACATGCTATGAAAAGAGAATTAGAAAAGCTCATGTTTATCACTCGGGTATAGCTTAACGAATCATACGAGTCAAATATCAATTAACTTCTCAACTGTTCGCCAAGGCGGAAAAAACTTTCAATAGCTAGCTGTTAGGTGCATTGGGTGCATTAGGTGCATTGAGTGCATTTGGTGCATTGAGTGCATTGGGTGCACAAAATGAAAGAATTGCTGATAAGTTGTCGTTTCTTTCTAAGATATAAGATAATTGTTTAGCACTGCATAACAATCGTTATAGAACGCCTGAGTACTGACCTGAGACGTCAAAACCTGTGGGCAGCTTACACTAATAGGGCGTAGCAAGTCACAGACGTCGGACCTGGGACGTGGCAAAAAGTCGTTGGTCTAAACTGCCCATAGGTTCATACGTCACAGGCCAGTGTTCAGGCCTTCTACACCAATTGGTCTTGGTCAGACACAATACACTACTAAGTCTCTCATATCAAACTCTTACTATCACTGTACCATCACATCACATGTACTCAAATTCGACTAATGTAGTTCGCTATTTCCCTTTTCGGGCTCTCCCTGGGCTCTGACACAAAAAAACATAATTACTGAACTGTGACACGTTTTTGTGTCCAAAGCGCAAGGTGGAGACGTTTGCTGCCATGGAGGCCAAGGAGAGGGTCAAGCATGTCCTCAAGGGATACGTCCACATCATGTGCGCTGCTGCTGAACATCTGACCAGCTTCGTGGAGCTGGTGGAGACACAGGTCATCGCCTGCAAGCAAGGGCTGGCCACATGTAGTAAGTCTTTCTCGCACGAGATTAGTAGGGATTGACCAGGACAATGAAGTTTTTAGTAAACTGTTAGTTACCACGGGTGTGGTGTGGTTATTTAGTGCCGGATGTAAGTATGTGTAGGCCCTGGGAGTGTTTATTTTTTTGAAGGCCCTTACCCTGGAGATGGTCGAGACACAAGTCGTTGCCTGCAAACAAATGCTGGCCACATGTAGTAAGTCTTTGGCGCACGAGATTGACTGGGATTGACTAGGACATTGCATTTTTTAGTAAACAGTTAGTTGCCACGGGTGTGGTGTGGTTATTTAGTGCCGGATGTAAGTAAGTGTAGGCCCTGGGAGTGTTTATTTTTTGGTGGCCCTTACCGTCTTTCAGCTCATTTGTTTGGTTTACATGTTTCGGATGTTTTACATGGTTCGGATGTTCTTTTAGAGTTGAAAATAATCTTCTTCCCAGTCTAAGCCTTCCAACAGGACGACATCGGATGACAGCAGGCGGGGTATGAACGCGGGACCATCAAAGCAGCCGAAAGTAAATCAACCGCGTTATCAGCACGACCAGGCAGTCATCCATAATAATATTAACTAATATAATGACATGCCTAGTAAAGAAACAGATTATTAGTAAATATTATCTCATTTCCCCTTATCTTATAATTGACATGCATATTTTTTAAACATATTATATTTTGAAAGGTATGACCCCGTTCGGTGCCCCAGCCTGTCACTATCGTCTATCCAGCCTTGTTATTGTTGGAATTCTGGGTTTAAATTTGGTGTTGAATTATTTAATGGTAATTGCCGGGGAGCCATTATATAGAATTAATGGAACACACATCAATGCATGCACTTTGTTCTGTCGCAACATCGTAGCAAAATTTGCATTCATGTGGTTAAATAACGGATAACCAGTTGTTTTATATCAGGTCGACCAGATGATGCATACCTTTCGTGTTGTTATCTTCTTAGAGCTAGTCCAAGGTAGTTATTTGGATACATAAGGTTTATTTCGTAGTTCCAGATAATGGTGTAACAGATCTGTATTAGTAAGGGCCGAACAGTCTTCTCATTCGTCCCAGGTTCTTTTTGTTCGTAGTAAGGTCCCGTCGTCCAACGAGAGATTTGGAATGGGTAGATTGTCCATCACTCTGTATCTTGAAGTATCACTACCGAATTTATTTAGATATGAACACTAAATTACAGGTTATCGAAATACCCAATACTTTCTAAGATTTGTATTTAAAAAAAAAAAAGATATTAACCCATACCAAGAAAATTAAAGGAGCAAAGAAAAATATCTGTTTGTAATACATGTTGTTATTATTATGTTATTATCCTAAAAAATATTTATATTCAAAGGTAGATAATAATAGAAGTTTTTTTTTAAAATTGTTTCTTTGAGTTACCTCGCTTTATTTCCTTTTTTTTTTTCTTATTTTGTTGAGTAAAGACAAAAACTATATTTGTTTCCACAGATTTCCCAATCTCTGGCTAAAAAAGGGGAAAATTTTGTTGTTTTTCATCTTGTTTCTATAAATAAATACAAAAATTCAATCCTGTGTTGTTTTGTTCTTTCAACCATTTTAAAATTTCAAAAGTACAAAACGTCTGCTCTGTTTCTTAAATAAATAAGACATCAGTCTATCCTGGCAAGTTCTCCAAAACCATCAGACGATACATGATATTTTATAACATTTGTCGTATTGACTCCACAAACGCTCCCCTCTCTTCACTGTCTGTCGCTAAAAATAAAGTTCATGCGTAGACTGTCTGTCGCTAAAAAATAAAGTTCATGCGTAGATTTTGCTGTTGACACGTTTCTCCTGTGTCAGATTCCTACCACCTGTTGGACTTGCCATTTTTTAACCTTCTGTTTTCACACTCTTAAAAAAGAAGTGTCAGTTGTGACATTGCTTTTATGCCAGTGTCAGTTGTGACATTGCAGCTAGCGATAGTGCCTGGTGTGAAATTGATATTAACGGTAGTGTCAGCTGTGAAATTACTATGACAAGGGAATTCTGGGTGTGAAATTGCAATAAGTGGTAGTGCTGGGTGTGAAATTGCTATTAGCGGTAGTGCTGGGTGTGAAATTGCTATTAGCGGCAGTGCTGGGTGTGAATTTGCTATTTTCAGCCCTGAAACAATGAGGAGCCAGTGACCCCCTAAGGCAGCTTGGAATACACAGTGCAGCAATGATAATAAATAAATAATTATAGCTTTTATATAGCGTTACTTTCATGCCTATATCATGCTCAGAGCGCTTTGGTCCAATTTCATTTGTGGACCAGTGGGGGAAGGGTATCTGGGAGAAGGTTTTCCTTGCTGACTTAAGGCGCTCAGTAAACACAACTCTGCTCGAGTCGGGTGTCGAACCTCGGACCACCTTCATAGTTCAAGCGCACTTAGTCTCTCGACCACGCTTCCCAAAATAATGATTTTTAAAATAAAATTATAAGAACCGCAAGGAGGAACATTACTCTAGGTGCTATGGTGTTTATGTCATGCTTTATTTTCAATTGTACAATGTTCTCATTCCTAACGAATTATCATTACCTTGCATTTTATCTTTCAAAACGTGCTTCTAGAGGTGAAGATTAATTAATCATTTTTTTAAATGATTCTATAGATTACTTGATGTCGATGAACTTAAAAACCCACAAACACACACACACACAAATCGATGACGTGTTTTATTACGTCATTAAGACCTGACAAAAACATCACACCTGGACATTTTCTTTTAGGGTTCAAAAAATGCCATACATTTCCTAGTTGTTTCCCTTGATGGCCTGATATTTTGTCGTCAGGCAAACAAGGGACATAATTAAACCAAGGTTAATTGTGTTTGCAGATAAAAAAAAAAGACAAGCCGAGGGCCGATATGAATTCATCATTTCCGTCTGCAATCTTCAGTGTCAGATTTGTTCCCATTAACCTATTTTAAAAAAAATTGATATTGGGTTCAAGAACTATTTCCATGGCAATGATGGCATAGTACTATTTATGTAAATTACAGGCTATTGTAGATTTTTTTAAAATTGATAATTGGTTCAAGGACCATCTCCATGGTATATTGTCGTCTTATGCTATTGTAGATTTTTTTTTTAATTGATAATTGGTTCAAGGACTATGCTATTGTAGATTTTTTTTTAATTGATAATTGGTTCAAGGACTATCTCCATGGTATAGTACTATTTTATGCTATTGTGGATTTTTTTTTAAATTGATAATTAGTTCAAGGACTATCTCCATGGTATAGTACTATTTTATGCTATTGTGGATTTTTTTTAAAATTGATAATTAGTTCAAGGACTATCTGTCAGTAATAAACCTTTTCGTGCAAATTACACGCTATTGTAGATATTTATTTTAAATTGATAATTGGTTCAAGGACTTGTCCATAAATTAACATTTCATGCAAATGGCACGCTATTGTAGATTTTCGCTAAGAGTGAACCAATGTCAAGGACGCTAAGTTGCCCTTCAATGTTGCCAGCTATATAAACGTCACGGAGAGGCGTTTAGACAATTCGAGTGTCCTCAGTGTTAGAGAGTATGTCCAATTACTATGTGATTAAAAAAAATAAGAAACGAGTATTCTGTACAGCGCATACACCAAAAAGCTTGCTATTTACGAGTTGGCTTCCAGATACTATGTCTCCCATAAAACACTTTAAAAATGACGGCTCTCTAAGTTCTACAAATTAAAGGATTTAAGTATTTGTATTTTAGCAGTGACGTTGCTAGGGTGTTGGGGGCCCGCGAAACCTGACCTCTCTATGGGCCCATGCATTTTGACATTCCACATAATAGCACGAGATAATGGCGTAATATTTAATGTAAAAACAAATTTCAAACACTCACGTGGGTCCCGGGGGGGATATCCGAATTGGGTCCCCATCTCCCCCACCCTAGCTAAGCCACTGTTTTCTAGCCTACCCCGAGTTGTATTTTAATTTTTTTTTAAATCTTAATTTGATATTTTCATGGTCTTCTCGAAGCCAAGTGATACACATTACGCTCTAGTCTACGTGATAAGTTGACATTTTATTTAGGCCAGTAGAAGAGATCATTTCAACAATGCTTATCATCAAATCATTAAATATCTTTCAAAGCCTCCAGTGTCTCTAAGTCATAACTATTGTAAATGAAAATGCAAAATATCTAGGTTTGATAATAAATGAAAAACTATCATGGAATCACCATATGAGTGACACTATTAAAAAAATCAAACATATAACATAACCTTAGGGTTTATTAAATGAAATTTCTACAAATCAAATAAGAACATAGAACTAAAATGTTATTTAACCTTGGTTAGGACAATAATAGAAAATGCATCCTCTGTTTTGGGCCGCTCTACTCAAGAAAACATTAGGAAACTGGAACAGACACAAAATAGAGCAGTGTGATTCATAACAAACGAATATTCACATTTGACTGGAGTAACACCTTTAGTAAATCACTAAATTTGGAAACCCTTGAGGATAGCAGACTTAAAGTAGCAACTATGCATAATATATAAAATACAATCTTCAAATACAAAAATATAATTTAATAAAATACTCTGAAAGACACAAAGATAAAGGCACATTCCTTGTTCCATATGCCAGGACAAATTTGTACAAATACTCCTTCTTCCCTAGTGCTATTAGAGCATGGAATGGGTTGCCTGAGTCAGCCAGGAAAACCAGTGACTTGGCAGAATTTAAGCCATTACATAACATGCATGACTAGAGTGACCTAGGAACACCCGTAGGACGTAATCATCTTCTTTTTTGAAGTCACGTCTTTATTTTATAAGATGAGAAGACTTAATTAATATCCAGTTCTACAAAAGTCCATTCTCTGATTATCCTCGAGACATTAGCAAACACATAATATCAGTTAGCTAGACATTAAAATAAATAAACAAAGTAAAATATAATCAAGAGGTATTTATCTGATGTAAATGTTACATCCCCGACCAAAGTAACTTTTAGAAGAACGACTTTTAGATACCAACAAAGTATTAAATAACATGCCGCTATAGCTTGATGTATCATTCACCAGAGATTCATTGTATTTCATATTACTAAACTTTTGCTCTGACTGTAGTGTGTTGGTCTTAGCTAGAATTCTAGTAGTTCTAGTCGAATTGATGTATGAGCCCTCGAGTGTGCCTCGACATTTTCATTCATCAAACACAAAGTTCCAACAGGCAGGAATTTTTTTGGGGGGGATTCGATTTTTTTTTTTTTAGATTCGTAGAAAGTATTTTATGATGTTAAAACCAGGGATTCTCATAGATGAATGTTTGTGTCACCAGATTTTCTCAATAAGATCTTTGTTTCACTAGAAGTTCATATGATAATTTTTATGTCAATATCAGCAGAGGTTCTCATTACAATCTTTGTGTCACCAGAGGTTCTCATTACAATCTTTATGTCACCAAAGGTTCTGGTTATAATCTTTGTGTCACCAGAGGTTCTCATTACAATCTTTATGTCACCAAAGGTTCTGGTTATAATCTTTGTGTCACCAGAGGTTCTCATTACAATCTTTATGTCACCAAAGGTTCTGGTTATAATCTTTGTGTCACCAGAGGTTCTCATTACAATCTTTGTGTCACCAGAGATTCTCATTACAATCTTTGTGTCACCAGAGGTTCTCATTACAATCTTTGTGTCACCAGAGGTTCTCATTACAATCTTTGTGTCACCAGAGGTTCTCATTACAATCTTTGTGTCACCAGAGGTTCTCATTACAATCTTTGTGTCACCAGAGGTTCTCATTACAATCTTTGTGTCACCAGAGGTTCTCATTACAATCTTTGTGTCACCAGAGGTTCTCATTACAATCTTTGTGTCACCAGAGGTTCTCATTACAATCTTTGTGTCACCAGAGGTTCTCATTACAATCTTTGTGTCACCAGAGGTTCTCATTACAATGTTTGTGTCATCAGAGGTTCTCATTACAATCTTTGTGTCACCAGAGGTTCTCATTACAATCTTTGTGTGACCAGAGGTTCTCATTACAATGTTTGTGTCACCAGAGGTTCTCATTACAATCTTTGTGTTACCAGAGGTTCTCATTACAATCTTTGTGTCACCAGAGGTTCTAATTACAATCTTTGTGTCACCAGAGGTTCTCATTACAATCTTTGTGTCACCAGAGGCTCTCATTACAATGTTTGTGTCATCAGAGGTTCTCATTACAATCTTTGTGTCACCAGAGGTTCTCATTACAATCTTTATGTCACCAAAGGTTCTGGTTATAATCTTTGTGTCACCAGAGGTTCTCATTACAATCTTTATGTCACCAAAGGTTCTGGTTATAATCTTTGTGTCACCAGAGGTTCTCATTACAATCTTTATGTCACCAAAGGTTCTGGTTATAATCTTTGTGTCACCAGAGGTTCTCATTACAATCTTTGTGTCACCAGAGATTCTCATTACAATCTTTGTGTCACCAGAGGTTCTCATTACAATCTTTGTGTCACCAGAGGTTCTCATTACAATCTTTGTGTCACCAGAGGTTCTCATTACAATCTTTGTGTCACCAGAGGTTCTCATTACAACCTTTGTGTCACCAGAGGTTCTCATTACAATCTTTGTGTCACCAGAGGTTCTCATTACAATCTTTGTGTCACCAGAGGTTCTCATTACAATCTTTGTGTCACCAGAGGTTCTCATTACAATCTTTGTGTCACCAGAGGTTCTCATTACAATGTTTGTGTCATCAGAGGTTCTCATTACAATCTTTGTGTCACCAGAGGTTCTCATTACAATCTTTGTGTCACCAGAGGTTCTCATTACAATCTTTGTGTCACCAGAGGTTCTCATTACAATCTTTGTGTCACCAGAGGTTCTCATTACAATCTTTATGTCACCAAAGGTTCTGGTTATAATCTTTGTGTCACCAGAGGTTCTCATTACAATCTTTGTGTCACCAGAGATTCTCATTACAATCTTTGTGTCACCAGAGGTTCTCATTACAATCTTTGTGTCACCAGAGGTTCTCATTACAATCTTTGTGTCATCAGAGGTTCTCATTACAATCTTTGTGTCACCAGAGGTTCTAATTACAATCTTTGTGTCACCAGAGGTTCTCATTACAATCTTTGTGTCACCAGAGGTTCTCATTACAATCTTTGTGTCACCAGAGATTCTCATTACAATCTTTGTGTTACCAGAGGTTCTCATTACAATCTTTGTGTCACCAGAGGTTCTCATTACAATCTTTGTGTGACCAGAGGTTCTCATTACAATCTTTGTGTCACCAGAGGTTCTCATTACAATCTTTGTGTCACCAGAGGTTCTCATTACAATCTTTGTGTGACCAGAGGTTCTCATTACAATCTTTGTGTCACCAGAGGCTCTCATTACAATGTTTGTGTCACCAGAGGTTCTCATTACAATCTCTGTGTCACCAGAGGTTCTCATTACAATCTTTGTGTCACCAGAGGTTCTCATAACAATCTTTGTGTCACCAGAGGTTTTATATAATTCTAAAATTTGTCTTAACACGTTTCTCAACTGGTAATGATTGTAACACCGAAGATTCCTACATTCAAACAAGTGCAACAAAATTGTCAGATTTAATTATCAAAAGTCACAGTGGAAAAAAAAGTCCACATTTAAAGTTTAAAATAATAGAATACCTTTTAAGTAGCCTGACGTTTTTTAGAGTTGTTTTTTTTTTCTTACTTTATTTAGTGTTTTACTACGGCCCGTGGATCACATACAGCCTATAAAGCTGCGCTATAATTGAAATAGCAAAACATGGGCACTTTTGAAATGTAAATCAGAAGTCTAACTTACTTGGTGATTTTGTAGTGACTAAAACATAGTGAAAACAAAAAGTAAATTAGAAAAATGATACTGGGACTTAAATGTACCTAAAATAAGAATTACATATGTTTATAAAATTGAAGCATAATGCTTATGTGTTTACAAGTACACACTCTAATTGCTAATGCAATCTCATCTTGTAATGACATGAAAGTCCAGAATGACTTTCACATACCATAGCAAGTTCTTCTTGAGTGTGTGAAAGTCAAGCAATTTTGTGGTCTAGAAGTAACTAGAAAAACAAGATTTGAAAAAAAACGTGTTTGTGTTATCACACAAACTCTGAGGTGGCCACCGCAAATCCACCCATTGATCAGGGTTCATTTAAATAACAACAGACCTAGACCGAGATCTTAAATAGACTAACTGCTGTATATTCAATCTCGATTTTATATACACATAAAAAGTATTTAAAAAATGGATCTTTTGGCAAAAAAATTGAATGTAATATAAGTCAGAAAAGACCCAGAGAAAAGTCCTTGCCAAAAATAGGCACAAAAAACAAAAAGGAAAACTTAAATAGACCAAGACGGACAACGGCCTGGTGTGCAATTGATGTGACAAAATATACAGTTTACATCTAGATTTGGTCTGGTCACGTGAAACACTACTATCATCCTCGGAAATGAAGACGTTGTTATTGTTATTTATTTATAACTTTTTTTTTTTGACAATTACCTAAATGTTAAGTATAGATATTACTAAAAAAAACAACGACACAATATTGATCTTCCTTTCTAAATATAACCTCCTTTAAATTTATATATATTTCTTTTTTAACAGGTGTATTTTTATGGAAAATCTTTTGCATAATTAATTAAAAAAACAAAATATTCTTACATTCAAAAAATAAAGTAGTGGCTGTTGCGCCAGAACTTTGCAAAATCTAAATATAAATTACAATCATATTGGATTTTTATATCATTAAATTTTTTTTTTCGATCTAAATGTCCCAGACGGGTGCACGTGTATACGTACGGACAGACAAACTTCACAAAACCGAAAGCGGTTTTTCCTCTATAGGGCTCAGCTAAAATTAGACAGGGAGATTCTATTCCAGACTTATTAAGTAAAAACTGAGTTTGTAAAAACTATACATTGGAAGCAAACGTGTAGACTAATTCGAGCACAGCTGTTTTGCTGAACTGATACTACCATGCAGGCTTAATTGACAACTATGTTTCGTGTGACTGTACAGTGCGATTCAAAATTTGTTTGATTATTCCCCTTTTTAATTTTTACTATTAACTAAGGAAGGACAATCCGATTGGGAGTTACTTTTAAATTATTTTTTAATACTTATTTGATTTTGAAGTTTGTCTCAAATAAGACGATAAAGGGAATTCGCTAAAATACAGACACAGACACTATGTCGAACTAGCTCACAAATTGACTATGGCACATAGATAGACGTAGGGCGTATTCATCTTCTATACAGAAAATACAAAGTGAAATAAATGAGATAAGAGGATAAGTCTGTTATCTGACTGATAATATACTCTACAGTCACACCCTATCTCAGCTGACTAAAAGGTCTTACTCACAAGGGCAATTATTTCTTATCAGAGACATATAGCGTGACTAGCAGCATGTTGTGACTATTTCCTTAGAGCAGTGGGGACCCCCCGAATATAGACTAGACTTTGCCCCTAAATGAAAAGGCATTATAAATGCATATTAAATAAGATATCTCTGTATTTTAAAAACTGTTGAAGGAGTGTTTATTGAAATAAAACTTTAAAAAAAAAAAAAAAGATTTTTACAAACTATTTGGATGAAATTGATGAGATTTTATGAGTGTATATATGTCCAGGTCAATGATTTTTAAAACAAACCGCAAATCTCAACGAGCACTAATTTTCTTGTCGGTTTCTTTAATTTGTGACCAGGTTCATTATGGCAATGAATCCATGTTGTACCAAATAAGAAGACAGGAAAGCTGTCAACAACGTGTTTACAAAGGCCCACAATCCAGGTATAAAACTGGAATCTGTTTTTGTTATCAGAATTTGTAGTATCTGTGTTCAAAAAATTGGTTTAAGTGCCTTGTTTGTGGATATTTTAATAAGCTGCTCCTGTCTTATCTTATACTTATATAATACAGACGTTACTTCAAAAAAGAAGATGATTACGTCCTACGAGCCATGCATCTGGTTAGGCATGTTAACCAATGACTTAAACTCTGCTGGCTCAAGCAACCCATTCCATGCTCTAATAGAACTAGGGAAGAAAGAGCATTTGTGATTGGTATCTGAGTTTGTCCACGCGCTTAAGCATTCACACCCAGTCGGAAATATTGAAGTAAATAATGTCTTCAAATCTTTGACTTAGGTCGTCATAGAATAGCAATAAATACACGACATTAGAGAAACGCGAGGGGCGAGTTTATTATTATTAAAATTATTAAGTCGAATGAATAGGCTTTAAGGGAAGAAGCTAGTTTATTGTATACATTTTTCATCTATCTGCAGACCACCTGCAGTTGTTTCGGTCCACGGACCTTAGTTTGAGAATCTCTGCCTTAGTGCACTGGAATGTCTCTGTTCCTGTATATCTAGCAACCTGATCCTGAACATAAACACTTTCTCTCTTTCTCCTTCTCTCTTTTTCTCTTTGATTTCGTTGTCCTCTGTCATGAAAATCGTGACATTCTGTGAGAATGTGTCCACTCTGCAGTGCCGACATCTTGAGTCATAGTTTCTGTAAATAGCCAAAGTACGCACCATTGGGCGATGATCTATCCTGAACTGGGCTCTGAGGACGTATTCCTTTCGCTTGAGCCATGCGTCATTGCAGTCGGATCTCTCCTTCTCTGACAATTTAAACCAGAGTGGCTATTCCGTCAGCTCGACCATTTTCAGAGAGCGGCGCGTCAGCAGAGGTGCTCGAGGGAAAGCAGGTTTATTACTAAACAAGCCGGATATAACCCACAGGCCATGGTTTGGGCATCACTGAACTAGTACTTTTGATTTAGATCAAACCTGACGAGATGTTCTTTGTTTCAGAAAGTAATGGTTTGATTACTTTTTAATTTACCACGATAAAGAAAGTAAACTGTAAAAGAAAAAAAAATCTTTCTTCTATACTTAAGAATATAATTGAAGTTACCCATTTAGACCTAGCGATCTATCGGACATATAATGTAGAGGTCATCTGTTTCTGTGGCCCACGGTTAACGAGGGTGTCATGTGGTCAGCACAACGACTAATCCCCTTTACTTTTCTCCAACTAATATCAAGTATCCATTAGAGCAGGGCGGACTCAGAGGCGCCTAAAGATATCGAAATAAAGAATCCCACTCTTCACCTGGATTTGAACCCTTGACCCTTCGGTTCGGAAGCCAAGCTCTTTACCACTTAGCCACTGCCCCTCAGTTTCTTATATAGAGATTTCTTTTTTTAATTTAGGGTCTTCCGGTTAGCACACACTACGGAAATGTAAGGAACCTTCTTGACAAGTTTCATCAAGATTGGTTAAATGGTTTTGATTTTATTGGAAGACATGTCATTTCATACATACACCTTACATTCTACTTTATATGTTAGATAATTACTAAAAGAAACTTATTTTCTATGGAAAACATACCATTTCATACAGACACCTTACATTCTACTTTATATATTGGATAATTACTAAAAAAATTTCTAGAAGAGAACACAGAACACAGAATATTGAAAAAAAGACTATTTAAAATTTGATTAATGTTTAATGTCGAATCTGAACACAAGTACATATTATTGTTGAAGTTGTTGTCATTATTCAAAACATAAGCATACAGGTCCAGTGTCATGACCTGCACAGCCATACATATACGTCACAATGTTATATACATACATGGATTAGTAAACTCACACGCTCTCAAGATTCTGACCATGCTGATCCAACATTATACTTAGTCACTGGTCAAGATTCAGATTAGAATAATACAACGTCTATTGTACTTAGTCACTGGTCAAGATTCAGATTAGGATAATACAACGTCTATTGTACTTAGTCACTGGTCAAGATTCAGATTAGGATAATACAACGTCTATTGTACTTAGTCACTGGTCAAGATTCAGATTAGGATAATATAACGTCTATTGTACTTAGTCACTGGTCAAGATTCAGATTAGGATAATACAACATCTATTCTTAGTCACTGGTCAAGATTCAGATTAGGATAATTCAACGTCTATTGTACTTAGTCACTGGTCAAGATTCAGATTAGGAATACAACGTCTAGTATACTTAGTCACTGGTCAGGATTCAGATTAGGATAATACAACGTCTATTGTACTTAGTCACTGGTCAAGATTCAGAGTAGGATAATACAACGCCTATTGTACTTATTCAATGGTCAAGATTCAGATTAGGATAATACAACGTCTATTGTACTTAGTCACTGGTCAAGATTCAGGTTAGGATAATACAACGTCTATTGTGCTTAGTCACTGGTCAAGATTCAGATTAGGATAATACAACGTCTATTGTGCTTAGTCACTGGTCAAGATTCAGATTAGGATAATACAACGTCTATTGTGCTTAGTCACTGGTCAAGATTCAGATTAGGATAATACGTCTTTTGTACTTAGTCACTGGTCAAGATTCAGATTAGGATAATACAACGTCTATTGTACTTAGTCACTGGTCAAGATTCAGATTATGATAATACAACGTCTATTGTACTTAGTCACTGGTCAAGATTCAGATTAGGATAATACAACGTCTATTGTACTTAGTCACTGGTCAAGATTCAGATTAGGATAATACAACGTCTATTGTACTTAGTCACTAGTCAAGATTCAGATTAGGATCATACAACGTCTATTGTACTTAGTCACTGGTCAAGATTCAGATTAGGATAGTACAACGTCTATTGTACTTAGTCACTGGTCAAGATTCTGACCATGCTAATCTACTGTTTATTGGAATAAGTCATTAGTCGAAATTCTGATAATGCTAATCCACTGTCTACTAAAATTTATCACAGTTCACGATCAAGACCATGCTAATCCATTGTTTCTTAAATCAATTTATTAGTCAAATTTCTGACCATGATAATCCACCGTCTATTGAACACTGGTCAAGAATTCGACCATCCTAACCCAGTGTCTATTACACGTAGTACTAGGTAACATGATCGATGTTGACATCCGGGTGGTGTTTTGGTAGAACTCATTGCTTCAGAACTAAGATTATCAGGGTTAAATCCTTGCCTCTTGAATAGTATCAATGCGAACATTCTGTAAGACTGATGGTGAGTAGAGTATACCCATTTCACTCACTGTTTTCAAGACAAGTGTCATTCTATTGTTTACATAACTTAATGGAAGCTTTGATTCAATGCATTATTAGTAAAGTTCATTTGTTCTTAACACAGTTAAACCTCTACAGCCAGGTCCTTCATCTCCAACAATATGGTACATTTATTGACTCCCATAAACATTCAAGCCTGATCATTCTATATTCTTTACAAACTTTCAACATAGTTAAAATAAAACAAACAAAATGAGAAATAAAAAAAATACATTATAAGACTGCGTGCAAATTGCAATACCTAATTCACTACTGGTTCTAAGGTTGTTTAACTTACAGCTCAAGAGGTTAAAACTATATCCCTTATACACATATCACATGCAAATATTCAGTTTGATAAGCAACCATAATAATAAGCATGTATTTACATACAACTTTTGTCTATTTACAATGCTGGGGAAAGTTATTAGTTAAAATAATTGCAAAACCAGATATAACCAGACGAGATGTAAAACCAGTCAAAAACAACGGTGGTAGTAAATCCGGTCAGGAGTTATTAAACCGGTCATAACCAAAGCAGTTGTTAAACCAGTCATAACCAAAGCAGTTGTTAAAACCAATTATAACCGCAGGAGTTGCTAAAAAGCCAGTCATAACCAGACGCTATAACTTTTAATGTTCATGTCCCATCATAATTCTACATCATCGTCTCCAAACCTTGGGTCCCCCACGCTGTCCAAGGTCTGCGTGCTGATGCTGTGACCATTGCTGTAGGTCTGGGTGGCATTGGTGGAGCGGCTGTAGCCGCTGCTGAAGGAACCAGAACTGCGCAAAGTCCGCGTCATTTCAAAGTCTGTGAACAGAAACAAACTTAAAATTAGGAAATAGAATCATCCAGGAGCAAAATGTAATGAAAATATAAAACCATTGAATCCTCTTTACTATTATTATAGCTTTTATATAGCGCTACTTTCATGCTTATAGCATGCTCAGAGCGCTTTTGGTCCAATCTCATTTCTGGACCAGTGGGGGAGGGGGTATCTAGGAGTTGGTTTTCCGTGCTGCCTTTAGGCGCTCAGTAAACACAACTCTGCCCGAGTCGGGTGTCGATCCTCGAGGCAATTCTAGGTAGCCAAGCGTACTTTTACTCTCGACCGCATCCCCCGTGCGATGTACATAACAGGATGGTAAGACTAAGTCACTAAATGATAGATGAAAAACAGGTGAAGGTGATCTTGTTTGTCTTGTGTGTTATTATGATTGAAATAGAAATCGAATTTATAAAACAATTGCATAATAAACAACCGAAAAACAGTTTTTTTTTCCTTGTAAAAAAAACAAACTTATATTAAGTACATTAATTAATTTGATTCAGTCATGTAATTAAATTTGTAATAAGCCTCAAACAACAATCTATAAAGGGGACTAATTCAGCGTATACCACCACTCTAGTCAAGTACTATTTTCTTTCACTTGTTCAAGATACTAAACAAAGCAATTTATTACCCATAGTAAATTAACTAATTGGTTGTTGTTGTTTTTTTTATTGATACTTGTGTTGTCAGGTAAAAGAAATAAATGTGCACATTTTCAGCTTGATTCGAGATCAGGTGTCAGAGAGATAACGAGGTCTACTTTTGGCCAGACAGACAGACAGACGGACAGACAGGCAGAAAGAGTGAGTTGATATAGCCTTTATAAAAATAATCTCCCTTAGTCCAGAGTAGATACTGTAAATCTTAGGACAACTACACAGACAGACAAACAGACAGACAGAAAGAGTGAGTTGATATAGCCTTTATAAAAATAATCTCCCTAAGTCCAGAGTAGGTACTGTAAACTCTTAGGACATCTACACAGACGGACGGAAGACAGACAGAAAGAGTGAGTTGATATAGCCCTTATAAAAATAATCTCCCTAAGTCCAGAGTAGATACTGTAAAATCTTAGGACAACTACACCCTCGGTTATCTCCCCTTACATTATTTTGTTGTCTTCTGTGTTATGCATAACAAGGTTAATCTAATCAATATTGTCTCCCTTGTACGTTATATCTTAATCGGAGTAAACTCTCTACCCCCTGAAGCTAAAGAGTTCTGCAGTCCTGGTGCGTGGGTATTTTTATTCTCATCCAAAACATTATCTCAAAGACATTTTATTTTTTGCATAATTTAAAACTTTCAGCTTTCTGAGAAAATTTTTTTTGTGTCTTTTGTTGCTGTATATGTGTGTCGGTAATATATGTACGAGTAAATTCTCTGGCGCATGTGTGTAGCAAGCTTTAATGTCTGTGTCTTAATTTCTTGTCTTAATCCTGCCTGAGCCCAGACGACAATTAAATCCGGAAGATTGACTGCGGAGCTAAACGGCCACTGCGTATATTATTTAGGGGCCATAAATGGGAGCCATAAATATCCTGGGCATCTGACCAGTGATATGTCAGCGTAACCTGAAGGCGGTCGTACATTCACTGAACCAACATTTGTGACGTCAATAAACAAGCAAGCCTTGCTGGTCAGTTGTTTTTTTTTCTTCTCTTCCTAAACATTATTCTTAGTGGCGTGTTTTTTTTTATCGACAAGATTTATGCAAATAAAAATGTATGCAAGGGTAACGAAACAAACTTGATTATTCCTTCACTAGATACAGGAGTGTTTGATATCAACAAACATACAAAGATAAAAACAATTTTAAAGGATTAGATGTACGTTGAGAAAGCGCATTAAATATGATTTCAATATTTCGTCTCAAGTACGGAACTTGAGTCAACATTGGCCTCTGGTATTGGGTGACTCCCGTGTGAATCACTGATGACTTCTGGCTGGTTGTACATCCTTGGGGTGGGACTCTGTGAATTACTGATGGTTTCAGGCACATAGCGACTCCCTGGTGAGAGATCCAATGAGTCAACGACCTCGACAGGCAGAATGCAGCTCTCTGGTTCGAGAAAGTCGTTCGTGGAACTTTCCCATCAAACTGCATCAATAAGGGCTTTTAAGGTTCACGCCATTTATGGAGATGTGCACTGTTGATTTAGTTAGACCAGATACAGATGAAGTAGCGATTAGTGATGTTAGATGAGTAGAGTCCTTAATGCAGCTACAATCTTTATAGGATTGTCTTTTAATCTCATGACTAAGAGACGTATTGACTTTTGTTTTGGTTATAGGTGTGTCGCTGGACTTGCATACTGTCAAAAAATGTCCCTTTTTTCCGCATGAATGGCACAGACAGTCTTTTGCAGGGCATTTAGCTCGGAGATGCCGACTTTCCTCCGCAAAAGAAACATTTAGTACTCACTGTTGCGATTGTTTCTGAGTCCACAATTTCTTTGATTGAGATTGCCGACGCCGAAAGAGCCGACTCTGTCAATTTCGAAGGAGCACTAAACAAACTGGATTCTTTTTGGGCCATATTGAGTGTCTTGGCAATATCTAATGCCGTTTTCAAGTCAAGGGATCATTTCTCAAGTAGCCTCTGTCTAGTGACACTCGAACGCATGCCGCTAATGAAGGCATCACGAATGGCGTCCTCTTCATATTTGTCAGCACTGACAGCTCGGAACTGACAATCTCTGGCCATCACTCTCAGCTTGTGTACGAATTGATCAAGACTTTGATCGATTTCCTGTTTGCATGTTGCAAACAAATGTCTGGCTAATGCTTCATTAGGGACCTTCACAAATACATTCTCAAGAATAAATTTTGCTTCTGAGTATTTAGAACAGTTAGAAATATACTGATATAAGGATGGAGACACTTCTTTTTCTAGCCAGCTTTTTGCTGCTGAGCTGTGAGCTCTTTTGCAGACTGTGCCAATGAAAAATAGTGTGCTGTTTTCTTCAGTTGTTCAGCACTGCTGTACAGGGTGTTGGTTATGTTGGGCTGGAGTGGTAGTTGGGTCTGCCTAAGGTGGATTAGGAAGGGGCATTCAAAAAGGATATGGTTGGATGGAGACGCAAAGTTACATAGAAGGTCAAACTGTTCGCTTTCACTAGCCCCTACCTTCGTTACGAATCTGTCGAAACAAGAAATCCAATGTTTTCATGTAACTAAAGCATTAGTTGAACTAGGATCAGCATCCAGTCTATTGGGACTCAAAAACTTGTCCATTTAAGAACGATTTTATTGAAATAAATTGTAATATACTGAATCAACACATAACCTTAGAAACAAGGCTTTATTTCAATAAAACACTAAAGACACACACAATAACACAGTACAGACTGGTCAAGATTCGCAGACTACGATACTGCAAACACGATTCCAATTACTAGCACGATTACAAGTACGGGTAACACAGCAGTTCAGTTCACGAATACTCCAAAGACAAAGCCGCTTTATAAACTCCAAGGTCGTGTTTAAAAAAACAACACATTTTCCAAAAAAAAAAAAAAAGAATATAAAAAAGTTTCTCAAGTCTGAATTCGAACCTCTAAGATGGGGGAGTCTACTTGTCAACCACCAGGCTAGAAGGTTTTACAGTCTTTTGTTAGTTAAAAAAAATTTGTGAACGACCTTATACTCTACACAACGCTTATCTCTCATTAGCTTAATAGGCTCTTCTGTCTCCATGTTAAAAAATAAATAATTACGACTAATTGATTAACTAATCAGTTATCCTTTTTATTGATTTTTTTGTGTTGTCATCGACATTGAATAATAGTGTGTAAAGTTTCAACTTGGAATTGTGGTGGCTGAGTGGTAATTAAAGCGCTTGGCTTCCGAAGGGGTTCTAATCCTAGTGATGATTGGGATTTTTAATTTCTGGATCTATAGAGCACCTCTGAGTCCACCCAGCTCTAATGGGTACCTGACATTAGTTGAGGAAAAAGTAAAGGCGGTTGGTCGTTGTGCTGGCCACACGACACCCTCTGAAAGGGGAGCAACTTGATCCGAGAATGAGAAGTGAGAGATAGCGTGTACTGACCGCGTACAAGATTCCAACAAGACAGACAGAGTGTGCTGATATATAGCTGATAAATTCTTTGTATACAATTTAATACAATGTTTGGTGCTCTTTGATTATAGAGTTCAGTTCTTTGCCTAAGGCAAGTACAGATTTAAAATAAAAAGATGGGAGAAATGTTTCTCCAGCAAGCCACGAAGCTGATTTGTTTGTTTTTTTAATGACGCAATACTGAGGTAATTAGAACATTGTTACATAGTTATGTTTCCTTTAGGGAAATAGCAGATACATATTTTTGAAAGTCTTAGATTATTCATATTACGAAAAGTTCATTTAAATGAAAGATTGATCCATATTTTATTCACATCCATAGCAATTTATGTTATTGCCAATGCAGTTATTATAATATGTATTTTATTACACACAAAACAATAAAGAACAAAAAAGAGAACGTATATGTGTCTATAATAAACAATATAATGATCGCTAAGGTTGAACTAAGTTAACTATAACTTTTAACTTGTGTGTTTTTTTACAATGTAATCTTCTACTGAAAGAAATAAAGAGGCCAATAGCCCCCAAAAAAGGCAATGCCCAAAAAAGAGGCAAAGAAAAGAGGCAAAGGCCCAAGGATTCCTAGGATGTAAACAGCTCGACAACTGAAGTAAAAAAAAAACTTCACCCATGGAGTGCGTACTGGAAGAATCAGACTTAAAACACAGAGCTGTGTACTAGCCCAAGTGTCCGCCAGACGGAGCCACTGATGTGCTGTAACTGTTGCTCTTACAAATCTGGAAGCATTCTCTCATTATACGAAACTAGGATTGATCGTTGTATTTACATTACATTGCGTATTCATTGCATGCTCTTTATGTCCAATCAAATGTCCACTAGATAGAATGAGTAGCTCATAGATATGGTTACGTATCGCACTATCCAGGCTCTCTGCAAACTGCACCACACACCACCGACTAAAAGAACTTGACAACTCAGGGCTCCAAAGTAACGTAACACTTTAATGTTCGATAAATTACAGCCAATACTGTACAATTGGCAGCACGTAACACAGGCTGTACAAATATCTCTCCGTATCAACCGTACCGACGTATCAACTTTTGCACTGGCCTCTCCGTCTCGTTCCGGGCTTGCACTGGGTTCAACAGTTCAGGACTGACTTCACACACTGGGCTCGTTCTGTCGGACTCGATCGCAGACCAAGATCAAGACGCCGTTCGTCTTGACTGTACTTGACAGTACTCCGCACTGAACCGTCTTAATGCGCCGTACAGAACCGCACCGCTGAACCACATTGAACTGTACTGTAATTGACCGGACTGTCGTGAACCGGGCTGTAGTGAACCGTCTTGACTGTGACACATCCGCTCTTTATATATGGTCACTGCTGGCCTTCTAGAACCGGGCGGAAAATTTTCTTGACCATTCTAGTTTAATCATATGACCACATCCTTCGTGACGCCTCTGAGCTCTACTCACAACACAGTCTTGGCTGACCGTCCTAACTCGTCGCGGTTGACCGCTCGTCTAGCGCTCACCTGGGGAAATTTGCATCGGCTGACTACACACATACCACTACCCCCATCTGTGTCACCACCAGGTTTATTACAATATTGTTTTTCAAATTAGTGTTTTTTTACACTAAAAATTAAATATTACGCAAAATGCAGGGCCCCCAGAGAAGGTCAAGCCTCCAAATGATGGAAAATTTCTAGCTACGCCCCTGATACACAATGTTTGCTTTATCCGAAGTATATTACGAGAGAACGAGCGCACTATAACCGGACACTTTTTAAACCACGGCTGTGTTGCCAACTGTAAGATTTAAAGTATTTATGGTAAAAAAAAATGCGAAAATAATATTGAGCTTCTGAGCCGTCGAAATATAGACTTTTTGTCTTTGTAGAGGCCCCTTTGTTATGGAGGCCCCTTACTTGTGGAATCCCCCTGAGCTGTAGCCTCGCCTGCCCTCCCTTAAATCCGGCCCTGAAGAGACGTGATGAAAAAAACAGGGCATGTACTTTGATTCTAGTTTAAGAATTTAACTCTTTCTCTCCGTTATTATTTTTCCACGTTTCGAAGGAATTCTTCATTTGGCTCATTACTATCTCACTACCCTGTTATGATTGGGCTTCAATAACTTTGTTGTTTGTTATCAGAAAATGTTTTTGGTATAGAATTAAAGGGAAATTCAGGCTCTTTTTATATGTCAGAACTACGTCAGGTCGTCGCGAAGTGGGCGACTGCTGTCAATCAAAACAAGAACGGAGCGGTACAAAAACTCGTTCGTACCTCATTCGGTCAGACTCCATCACCGCCACTCATTGATCAGGGAACATGAAAAGCACCAAGATACCTGTGTGTAGTAGCTGAATGAACTCTTTATGTTGTGTATGTTGTATTTATATGTGTTTTTCTGCTGTGTTGTCTTTATATGAGAAAAGAGTCCTTGTAATCACAACAAATTTCCGTAAGGATCAATAAAGCAGTCTTAGTCTTAGTCTTAGTCTTAATACAAAGTCAAGTTTATAAAATTAACCATTAATTAATTTAATGAGGTCAAATCAACGATGGTATCGTCGATTAGGTTATATAAGTTCATGTAGGCATTTGGTTTGGAGTTACAAACCAACGATCGCGTATTTACAGTGTACTAAATATCTAAACGTGTTTATAGGCCCCAAACAGGAGAAGTTTATCTTGGTGGCTGTTGCTTAGTGAATTGGAGGATTGGGCTTGGAAAGTAACTTAGTTTGGAGTATCAGGTTCATTCCTTAAGTTGTTGGCCTCCTTCAGTCGTAGAACGACTATGGTTCATCTCGAACACTTTTTACTATGACTGTGGAGACATATTTTAGAGAGACACTGCCGTCCACAAATATCGCAGGTTAATGTGCCTTTCGCTTTGGGGGTAGAGGAGTTGGCCATTTTACGCATGGTACGCTTTTCTTCCAGAGCTGAGGCCCATGTTTTTTCGCTGTCCATAGCTTTCTTGGTCAGTGTCTCTCTTCAGTAGAAATCATGATAAGACTGAACAAACATTATTCCCACACAAAATAACCATTTCTCTAGCAGACTTAATAAAAGTAGACTTAACATGAAGCATACAACTTATAAACAAAAAGGGTAGATAAACAGCTATTAACAACAGAAAAAGAATTTACTACAATCTTCTATTTTGTCTAAAGTGTGATTCGCCACGTTCTTACGCTGGAAAGCCATCTTCTATTTTATCTACACAATCAAAGAATCAATATAACAGTGCAACTTTCAGATTCTAGTTTTTTTCTCCTCAGATCAATAGTGACCAAATCGAACTCATCCCCCAAGACTTGGGGTAAAGAACACCCCGCGTAGATCTCTGCCCCCACACGGTCAATTAAGTAAACGGCCATTCTCACCAGCCATCTGTAAGAAGACGCAGCCACTCGCTTGGCCCTTTTGCTGGGATATGCAAATGAAAAGGTCAGGAGGTCGAATTAGGCTCACGGTTGAGGGATTTTATTTTCATGTTTTGACTATTTCCTCGGAAGAGTTCGCTCTAGGACAGTGATGTCCATACTATGGCCCGCTAGCCATATCCGGCCCGAGACGAGGTGTTATGCAGCTATATTACACTCCCGGAGTACATGATGACACCGAAGAGGCTTAATTCCATTGGGCTAGATTCTTTTAAGGTGCCGGTGCCACACCGGTGTCACGACGGTGTTACGCGTGAGTTTCTACTGACCAGAGGCCGAAAACGTTTGGGCCTTACTGCTGTAGGAGAAGCATTCAAATATGTAAAAATACCCTTTCAGACCTCATATCATCCTTCGTTGGTCGACAGTTAACAATGGTCGCCAACACAACGACCAACCGCATTTCCTTCCCAAAAATATGTCAGGTACCCATTAGAGTTGGGTAGATATATATAGCTCCTCCTTCGTGGTCGAAGATGAGCACATTTCTGATATCCTATGGACTCGAGGATGGATGTAAAGGGATGTGTTAAAATACCAAAGTTTGAAATCCTAGTCTTCACCAGGATTTGAACTCAATATCCCTCTAGGGTTCCTAAGCCAAGCGCCTTACCACTACGCTCAATTGAAAAGTAATGCTCCAATAATAGTAATACGAAGCTTAAAGTCAAAACTTATTAATGTAGAAATATAGCTTTAAAGACGCTAATACAACAAACAATGAATTAGTATCTTGTTTCACAAGAAAAATTTATAAAAACTCATTTAAGCATTGATATACGAGTGGCAGAGTATGGATACACATGGATGTAATTATCTTATCTTATCTTATATAATACAGACGTTACTTCAAAAAAGAAGATGATTACGTCCTACGCGTCATGCATTTAGTCATGCATATTAACCAATGACTTAAATTCTGCCGAGTCACTGGTTTTCCTGGCTAGCTCAGGCAACCCATTCCATGCTTTAACAGCACTAGGGAAGAAGGAGCTTTTGTACAAATTTGTCCTAGCATATGGGACGAGGAATGTGTCTTTATCTTTGTGTCTTTCAGAGTATTTTATTAAATTTTGTTTTTGTATTTGAAGATTATGGTTCAGTGTTTTATGTATGATTGCTACTTTACTTTTAAGTCTTCTGTCCTGAAGGCTTTCTAAATTTAGTGATTTTACTAAAGGTGTTACTCTAGTCAAATGTGAATATTCGTTTGTTATGAATCTCACTGCTCTATTTTGTGTCTGTTCCAGTTTCTTAATGTTTTCTTGAGTTGAGGGGTCCCAAACAGAGGATGCATATTCTATTATTGTCATAACCAAGGTTAAATAACGTTTTAGTTTTATGTTCCTATTTGATTTATAGAAATTTGGTTTAATGTAACTATTAATATGAATGATCTGGCAAGTCTGGTCGAGAGGTCAAGTGCGCTTGAACTGGCTTGGCTTGGCTACCTAGAAAAGGGCTCTAGGTTCGACACCAGACTCGGGCAGTGTTGTGTTTACTGAGCGCCTAAAGGCAGCATGGAAAACCAACTCCTCCCCCCCCCCCGCACTGGTCCACAAATGAGATTGTACCAAAAGCGCTCTGAGCATGCTATAAGCATGAAAGTAGCGCTATATAAAAGCTATTATAATAAAAATTTGATAAATACAAATCTATATAGGCCTATAAAACGTTTACATTTCTTTTGTAGTAAAATAAGATATGATAAGATCAGATAATTTTTATTGATCCATTCAAATGGAAATTCATTTTGACAACAACTGACAGCCTCAGCGTAACTACTGTAACAATAACATTATAGATGAAAAATTCGAACAACATTCACACACGAAACACATACACACTCACAACCAGCGCTTTATAAATTAGACTTCTATGTACTTCTCGATGACGACAGCTGATCTTGTAACACTCTGACCGACAGTGGGATGAAGGAGTTTTTAAATCTTTCTGTTTTAGTTCTAATGGAAAGGAGACGACCACTTCGTTCAGATCTGATGTAACAGTGGTTTAATGGGTGAAGATACAAAAAAATCTGACAAATCGTTTCTCTATTCTGAGTGTTGAATCCGAATTTCTTAAGGAAGGTTTTGGGAATATTTATACATCTCTTTTGCAAACACCATTGAAAAAAAAGCTTGCCATAACGAAAGCGCTGCATTAAGAAAGACTACTCTCTGGTAAAGAAGTACACCCGAATTGTCAACAAAGCCCCTCGGAGAAATGAAACTTTAAAATTCAAGGGTCATAACCCATATAAATGTAAGAATCAATCATATACCCGGTAGAGGTAACACTATAACCTTTTGGCTTTAAATATAAAAATGTATATGACAATCTTAAGAACATGGCAAAGTTGATAGTTAAAAATATTGTGAATGTGTTAATTAACAAATTAATGTACGCAATAAAACAGTTTGCTAAAATATAAAAACTGTAAATGAAACATAATTAGTAGATATTAATTTAACTTCAAATAACGTTTACATCTGTTACGAATATTCTATGTTTCATTTCGAATGACGGTTAATCAAACGTCCTTTATCAATTAAAATATCATTACAAAGTGTCCCATCAATGTTATTTCATGTGTTGGACCCTGCATTTTATAAAAAACTTTGCACGCGTCACGTAAAGAACATGGAATGGCGCATAACGACGTGTTTCGATAGCTTATCGAATGACGCTACAAAATGCAATTTTACATTAAGAATAAATATCTTTCTAAATTAATAGTAAACAAGGCACATTGCAGCCGGGAACAATTAAAGCCAATAGATTACGATGAAATTATGTTGCTAGAAACCAGTTCGAATGTCAAATAAATCTGAACACAAAGATGATGAATATCTATTACATTTTGAATAGTATGCATATTTGTTTTTCTAAACAATTAAATGCCGCAATTCTGATATTATTTTTGTTATTTGCCAGATCGGTACATTAGAGGGCGTGTTGTGATCATTAATCCTTCGAGTAATAAAGACTCTCAGCGCAAGTCACTTAGTTCCTTTCTAGATGACCTGCCAATGTACAACCGAAGATTCAAGGCTCTCCAGCCATACGAGGAGACACAAAACTGCAGTGCAAGGCTCTCAGCCCACTGGATGATGAAACAGCTTTTTATGAAGCCAAGATGGGCGAACTATATATAGTTATTTCAAAGATACGATTGGGGTTTATTAAATTTCTCTCTTGAAACTATATAGATTACAGTTGAAGTTTTATAATAGATTTCCTTAAATTCAAATATTAAAAACTCTTCTTCTAAAGACTAACGAAGGCATAAAATTATATTGGACATGCACGCATATATACTTCTTTCATAAGTTATTTCACTTCGATTTTGGTAGTCAGTACATTTCTTGTATTTACACTGTCAAACATTGTTCTTAGGTCTATAGCTTCTTTCATGGAGGACCTCAGAGCAGTGGACACCAGGTGGGAAGAGGCTTCAGACATTGCCAGTGACAGATCTTTGTGGAGACAGCCTTCTGCTCAATGCGCGAACGTCGCGAGTGTGACAGTAAGTGTATGTGTTTTGCGTGGCTGGTAGTGCAGTGTGTGTGCCTGTGTATGAAATGACCAATGGACCTTGAGTGTACATGGTTGAGTGGACAGCAGTGTGTCAGGACTGTCTGTAAAAGGAGGTCGGTTTTAGAGAACAAGTGGCTGGAGTAAAGAGCATAAATAGAGACGAATAAAATCATTGTGTTTATTGAAGCTTGTGTTGTTTAAGTCTATTACAGCGAGAGGATATGTCTGCAGAATTTCAATTGTCTTTTTTGTTGGTCTTCTTTAGTCGTGGAAAGACGATGGTTTATCTCGAACACTTTTTCATGTGACTGTTGATCCCTATTTTGGAGAGACACTCCATTCCACAAATACATTGTCTTCTAATATCCTGGTAACTGAGGCGATAAAAGCAGGATGTATCAAGATATTCACTCATTATTTCTACACACTATTTCAACACAGTAGCGCCGCAGGATCTGCCAGGCTGTAGCATGGCTTGCCACAGTCTGCCTAAGGGTCACCAGCTCCTGATTTTTCCCCAGAGTTGTCTCCCGAAGCCTTTCCCGTGTTTGGGTATAGCCGCAGGGCAGCGGAGGTTTAGATTCAGAGTTTTCCTTCTCCTAGATGGGTAGCCAACCAAGGCTAACGAGCCCCTCCTGCTCTGAGATGAAACCATAGTCGTTCTACAACTGAAGGAAGCCAATGATTTCAACACAATATTTCAAAACGCAAAGGATAGAAAATTACTTTTATACAAGAGATTAATATCCCCATGTCCCTTATCAAGATACATCGTTATAACCTTTCCACACATTTTGACATTTTAACCCTTTAACTACAGATACCCAGGCTACAGAATCAAGTCCTATCACAACATATTCTAGCATACGTAGGTTATATATTTTTTAATCTTCAGGTCGATTTCTTCTTCTCGTTATCGTCGACAAAAACGACGTTTCCTATCATTCAATGTCCGCGTCTCCGTCCGGCCGACCTGACCATCATTACCATATGGGTCAATCCTTTCAGTTTCGGACATTTATCTTTAAACGCCTGCCCGGGGACACCCCAAAATATCGCCTACTTCGTCCACGGGTCTGTGTTTGCTAAGAAAGCCGTGAAATTGTCAGCCCCTGGTGCAATCAGACAGGTCCGGGGGGAAAAAAAAGAAGAAGGGTGGGGGGCTTGGAGGAAGAGAGGGGGGTTGATCTAGGGCGGACTTCTCAATAAACAACCTGAAGATGTGTTGGTGTTATTCAAACAACTGGGGGGGGGGGAGCATTGAACGAAATGGGAGTGATGGACCCTACAGATACTGGGGCTAGTAGAATGACAGTGGTGTAGCCTACAGAATGTGGTCAATGGGTATAGTCAATACATGTCTTAACGGGATAACTTACAAAGACGGTACATGTGTATGATCCTTAAAGCCGTGGTTAGCGAAAAAAAGAAAATCTATATCAGTTAAAAGAGCTTGGAGCGAGTCAATAATTCAGTCACGTGGTGTCCTGTTTTCTACTAGTCTCCATACTTGAATGGTGTCTTAAAGTACTAGAACAGCCCCAGTCACTTTGAGAATTTATATTGCCAAACAAGTTCAAGGGGACAATGTAGATCAAGATCTCTCTTTCACTTTTTTTTTTTATCTATGAATACTATATTATTAGAAATCTTGATTCAAAAATCGAAAGTCAATAGTCTTTAGGGTAATTAAAGAATTTACGTGCGTTCAGAGGGGGGGGGGTAGCTCCTTTTTAGGGATCGAGTGTGATCACAATCTCATTTCCTATAACTCCAAGAAGGCCGTGGAGTCCGATCTCTGCTTGGAAAAGCCGATTAAAATCAGGATATTGGTAGGTTGAGTGTATGGCTTCTAGGTCTGTCTAAGTTTCTTGGTTTTTCTTTTAGTGGACGAAGATATGTGTCTAGCTAAAAATAAAACCAATGGAGTTTTTTATTTCCCAAATAAATGGTCACAGAGGTGCCAAGTCCAAATCTTGCCCGCTAATTTAAAGAGGTTTGGACTACGACATTTTTATTTCTTAATTAAACGTCCGAAATTTATCGAATTAAACCAACAAAAAGTCTCCAATGCATTTTGTTAATAAACAGATTTCGAGACCAAAACTCAATAAGGAGAAATAGAAATGTCTGTCAGTCAGTCAGTCCCATCATGTCTAACATTACGTTGACAATATCTGTACCCATCCTGAAAACAGTAAATTAGGTATGGGCATGTTTTAGATGTTTTTCGTACAAATTTTAAAGGTACCACTTTTTTCTTATAAAAAGGTTTTCGTTAAGCTTTTAAAAATTCTGGCTTAAGTTTATTTTTAGTTTTTTCTAAATTTTCAAAACATTTTTTTTTCAGTTTTTTTTTTAAAAAGTATTGTAAAAGATTTTTTTGTGTTTTTTTTTTAACTCTAATACAGACATTTTTGTGTGAAAGAAAAAAAAAACAAGAAAAAAAAACCCCTCTCAGCAACGCCCACGTCTGTAATTGCCGATGTGTTAAAATTAGTTTTAGATATCTTCTTCTTGTGTACTTGGTCTGAGACAGGAAATCATTTTCTGTCATTACAAATGTTTTCATGTTATTTGGGGGATTGTAAACTTTACAGGAGTAAGAATATTTTTTTTCTTCTAAAAACAACAACAACAACAATATGTTAAACTAGATAAAAAATAGTATCGTTCAATTCTACGACATCAACTTTCATGTTTAACTCCATGATATCATCTTTCAAGTTTAACTCCATGGTAACAATTTTCAAGTTTAACTCCATGATATCAACTTTCAAGTTTAGCTCCATGATATCAACTTTCATGTTTAACTCCATGATATCAACTTTCACGTTTAACTCCATGATATCATCTTTCAAGTTTAACTCCATGATATCAACTTTCACGTTTAACTCCATGATATCATCTTTCAAGTTTAACTCCATGATATCAACTTTCATGTTTAACTCCATGATATCATCTTTCAAGTTTAATTCCATGATATCATCTTTCAAGTTTAACTCCATGATATCAACTTTCACGCTTAACTCCATGATACCAACTTTCATGTTTAACTCCATGATATCAACTTTCACGTTTAACTCCATGGTATCATCTTTCAAGTTTAACTCCATGGTAACAACTTTCAAGTTTAACTCCATGATATCAACTTTCATGTTTAACTCCATGATATCAACTTTCACGTTTAACTCCATGATATCATCTTTCAAGTTTAACTCCATGATATCAACTTTCACGTTTAACTCCATGATATCATCTTTCAAGTTTAACTCCATGATATCAACTTTCATGTTTAACTCCATGATATCATCTTTCAAGTTTAATTCCATGATATCATCTTTCAAGTTTAACTCCATGATATCAACTTTCACGCTTAACTCCATGATACCAACTTTCATGTTTAACTCCATGATATCAACTTTCACGTTTAACTCCATGGTATCATCTTTCAAGTTTAACTCCATGGTAACAACTTTCAAGTTTAACTCCATGATATCAACTTTCACGCTTAACTCCATGATATCAACTTTCATGTTAAACTCTATGTTATCAACTTTCACGTTTAACTCCATGATATCATCTTTCAAGTTTAACTCAATGATATCAACTTTCATGTTTAACTCCATGATATCATCTTTCAAGTTTAAATCCATGATATCAACATTCAAGCTTAACTCCATGATATCAACTTTCATGTTTAACTCCATGATATCATCTTTCAAGTTTAACTCCATGATATCAACTTTCAAGCTTAACTCCATGATATCAACTTTCATGTTTAACTCCATGATATCATCTTTCAAGTTTAACTCCATGGTAACAACTTTCAAGTTTAACTCAATGATATCAACTTTCACACTTAACTCCATGATATCAACTTTCATGTTTAACTCCATGTTATCAACTTTCACGTTTAACTCCATGATATCATCTTTCAAGTTTAACTCAATGATATCAACTTTCATGTTTAACTCCATGATATCATCTTTCAAGTTAAACTCCATGATATCAACTTTCAAGCTTAACTCCATGATATCATCTTTCAAGTTTAACCCCATGATATGGACTTCTGTATTTAACTCCAATAAATCAACTTTCTAATTTCTTATAATTTCCTATAATGTCTTCCCCATATTTCTTGTGAGATTTTTTTTCCTCCAAATTTCTTGAAATTTTGTGTCACATCTTTTTAGAATCGACCCATTATGGACACTTTTGATCTTTTGCTAACTAATCAGTTGGTCAGCACTGAAAGCTCGTGTACTTTTGATAGTTACAGATGACCACTGGATTAACAGGGCATATATTAAAAAGTAAGATATAAAAATTCCTTAAAAAAAAACAACAACAAGGCTTATCTGAAGGGGAAGAGCTCCGGCCTTACAACTATACCTATCAATACTGTTATTTCCATCATTCGATATCAAACAAAATAATGGATTAGCAATAATTGACTTAATGAGTATTTTTTAAAAATTGATTCCTGTTTTGTTAGGGGCAATAAATAATTGTTGAACGTATCAACTTGATCGGAGAAAATCGGGAGAAGAAATTTCGTTCAAAATTTTTTTTAAAGGGACTAAACCCAACAAATTTAGCCATATATGTAAATACTTAAAGGATTAGTTTCCCTTTGTTGGTATGAAACAAAAATAATTCATCACCAGTAATTTACTGACTAATTGAACGGTCTTGTTTTATTGATTCATGTCTTGAGTACGCAATGAATGATTTAGCGAAGCTTCAACTTGATACGAGAACGGGCGTGGGAGAAATAGCGTGAACAAGACAGGCAGAGTGAGTTGATATAACTTTGTAAAAATCTAGTAAATTACAAAAAGTATTACTACCAAGCAAAAAGACCCTCCCGGCTATGCCCATGCTACCAAGCAAAAAGACCCCCCCCCGTGGCTACGCCCATGCTACCAAGCAAAAAGACCCCCCTGGCTATGCCCATGCTACCAAGCAAAAAGACTCCCCCCCGTGGCTACGCCCATGCTACCAAGCAAAAAGACCCCCCCTGGCTACGCCCATGCTACCAAGCAAAAAGACCACCCCCTGGCTATGCCCATGCTACCAAGCAAAAAGACCCCCCCCCGTGGCTATGCCCATGCTACTAAGCAAAAAGACCCCCCCCGTAGCTACGCCTATGCTACCAAGCAAAAAGACCCCCCCCAGGCTACGCCCATGCTACCAAGCAAAAAGACCCCCCGTGGCTACGCCCATGCTACCAAGCAAAACAGACCCCCCTGGCTATGCCCATGCTACCAAGCAAAACAGACCCCCCCTGGCTACGCCCATGCTACCAAGCAAAACGACCCCCCCTGGCTATGCCCATGCTACCAAGCAAAAAGACCCCCCCCGTGGCTATGCCCATGCTACTAAGCAAAAAGACCCCCCCGTAGCTACGCCCATGCTACCAAGCAAAAAGACCCCCCAGGCTACGCCCATGCTACCAAGCAAAAAGACCCCCCGTGGCTACGCCCATGCTACCAAGCAAAACAGACCCCCCTGGCTATGCCCATGCTACCAAGCAAAACAGACCCCCCCCTGGCTACGCCCATGCTACCAAGCAAAAAGACCCCCCCCCTGGCTATGCCCATGCTACCAAGCAAAAAGACCCCCCCCCCGTGGCTATGCCCATGCTACTAAGCAAAAAGACCCCCCCCCCGTAGCTACGCCCATGCTACCAAGCAAAAAGACCCCCCAGGCTACGCCCATGCTACCAAGCAAAAGGACCCCCCGTGGCTACGCCCATGCTACCAAGCAAAACAGACCCCCCTGGCTACGCCCATGCTACCAAGCAAAACAGACCCCCTTGGCTACGCCCATGCTACCAAGCAAAACAGACCCCCCTGGCTACGCCCATGCTACCAAGCAAAACAGACCCCCCTGGTTACGCCCATGCTACCAAGCAAAACAGACCCCCCTGGCTACGCCCATGCTACCAAGCAAAACTGACCCCCCTGGCTACGCCCATGCTACCAAGCAAAACAGACCCTTCCCCCTGGCTACGACCATGCTACCAAGCAAAACAGACTCCCCCCCAAAAAAAAAACACATGGTCAGGCCGTTTCCGTCTTCGGAAAGTTTGTTTCAATGATTTGTTTTACTTTTCATTGACAGCTTTAACTCTTTCTCTTCCGTAATTATTTTGTCCACGTTTTGGAAGGAATTCTTCATTGTACTTATTACTATTGCACTACCCCTGTTATGATTGGGCTTCAATAGCTTTGTTGTTTTGTTATCAGAAACTGTTGTATTTGGTATAGAATTAAAGGGGAATGCATGCTCTTTTTATAGAACACAAAGTCAAATTTAAAAAATTAAACATTAATTTTATTTAATGGGGTCAAAATCAACGATGGTATCGTCGAAGGCAGCTGGAAGGTTTCGAATCCGGGACCATAGAGACCGTTAAATGAATGTCCAGAGTACATACCACACGACCTGGCAGCCATCCAAATAATTATGACATGTCGTATTTTTTTTTAAAGCAACTCACTCTCCCCCTCTCTCTCTTCCAAACTCTCTCTCTCTCTCTCTTAATCTCTCTCTCTCTCTCTTTTTTTCCTCTCTTTTCGTATTTTCTCTGTCTCTTTGTCTTTTCTTTCTGAGGTTCTCTATTTTTTTTCTATCTTTGTCTCTCTGTTACGGAGTGCATGCGTGTGTATCTGATGTAACCATGACTGAAGCACTATAGGATCCATACCCTTTGAGTGGCTGGTAGAGGTTGAGGAGCAACTAAACCAATGTAAGCGTATTATAGTTTAACTTGTAAAACTTGAAATAACTTGAGATAACTTGAATAACTTCTCTGTGAACAAAACTAAATATACATTTATCACACTAGGGACAAAATTAACATGAGATGAAATGAGATACATGTAGTAGACTTTAGTCATAATATAAAATAGTATTCTGAACAAAGTCTAACTCACTACAAAAACACGTCTTTTCACTCTGGCATTCCGGAGTCGTCTGTCCTACCCAATACAGCAGACGACAGTACCGCTTAGCTTGCATCATTCACACTGCACAGCCATCAACCATTCGCTAATTTCTTCTCATCGGCATCATAGAAACACACACGCTCACTCCATAACAATATCGATATGTGTATTTAAAGCAGTTGAAGTATAGTTTGCAAGTGAGTTATGGGCCCTGATTTATCTAAAGAATAGAGAAATCTGAGATTGAGAAAAGGTTGTGAAAAAGTGACTATAAAAGGAAAGTATTCGATTTCCAAACTTAATTTATTAGCTTCACTTATACTTAAAGGTTTCTTATAAATGCTAAGTTTTCCAAACTAAAATATTTCTTGAAATGATGATTACAAAAGTATGCCATAGAACTATTTTAAGCTAAAAAAAATGACAAACATTTTCCACATACATGATTGTCATGTTTTAAAAGTCATACTTTCAGCAGGAAGAGATGTGGGGATAGAGTGAACACGATTAATCATATACAGACCTCTCTCCATAATTTATTTGCTCTTATTTGTTTTCGTCTGACATTAGAGACGATTTTATATAAGAATATTAGGGCCGGCCTTAAACATAGGCAAACTAGGCAGCCGCTAAGGGCCTCCAATTGGTAGGGGCCAGCACAGGAATACATAAGAATTAGAGAAAAGAATTGCGAAACTTGGAGTAGGTCTCAAACATCTCAGAGCACTATGACTCTCTGTTTGCTTGTCCAACCTGTCTCCCTTCTACGAAAATATATGAATTTCAGTTCATCGTCGATTTAGATGTAAACGGGCAGACTTGTAAAAAATGTTTAAAAATGTTTGTTTTACTTATTTCGGATGTTCCTTCAGAGTTGAAGATAATTACTTCCTAGTCCAAACCTCCCGAAGGACGACGGGGGATGGGAGCGGGCAGGATTTGAACCCGGGACCATCGATAAGTCCGAACGATAGTCCAGCGTGCAAACCGCACGACCAGGCAGCCATCCTTTAAATAAATTGCATAATTTTATTTTTTTTTGCTGCTTCCTTTATGTTTTTAATTTTATTTGGGGCCACCACATAAATTTAGCCTGGGGCGGGCCTCCAATTATGCAAGGCCGGCCCTGTAAGGAATGCAGTATATATCATATTATAATTTATATTTGTGGCATTTATATTTACAAACACAAAATGTGTCATTACTTTACTTATATTTCAAGTTCTTGAGAATGTTTAACAGTCTACAGTAGTCTACACAGTATGTGATATTCTAAGTCTCTTTGTTACTCTCTTTCTTTATCTCTCTCCTTTTCTCTGTCTTTCTCTTCATCCCTCCCTGTGTCTCTCTCTCTGTCTCTCTCTCTGACTCTCTCTCTGTCTCTCTCTCTGTCTCTCTCTCTGTCTCTCTCTCTGTCTCTCTCTCTGTCTCTCTCTCTGTCTCTCTCTCTGTCTCTCTCTGTCTCTCTCTCTGTCTCTTTCTCTGTCTCTCTCTCTGTCTCTCTCTCTCTGTCTCTTTCTCTGTCTCTCTCTCTGTCTGTCTCTCTCTCTGTCTCTCTCTCTGTCTCTCTCTCTCTGTCTCTCTCTCTCTGTCTCTGTCTGTCTCTGTCTCTCTCTCTCTGTCTCTCTCTCTGTCTCTGTCTGTCTCTGTCTCTCTCTCTCTGTCTCTCTCTCTGTCTCTCTCTCTCTGTCTCTCTCTCTGTCTCTCTCTGTCTCTTTCTATATTTCCTTTGTCTCTCGTTTCTTTTACTTTCTTTTTTCTTTCTTTCTTTTTTTTGTACAAAGCTTTTCTAAAATCACTCCTTCTCCCTGTCTGTCTGTGTACAAATCTTGTACACCTTACTTCCCCCACTTCCAGTTCTCAAATCAATTATTGTCCCCCAAAAAATAAAAAATCAATCATAAAATTTAACCAATTAATTAGTTCTTTTTTATTTTATAAAGGGAAACAAATCTTACATTATTGTGATATATGGCTGTAAATGTACAGTTTATTTCCCTTATGCAATTTTTTTTTTAATATTATTTTTTTTCCTTGCTTTTTAGACACTCCCATTTTGTTCACCTGCTATAGCTCTCTGTTCACCACTTGTAATCAAATCCCTCTTTCATTCCCCCAAGTGCACCCAATCTTTCACCACTTACACATCCCTCTAACTCCTCCGCACATGACCCCCTTCACCCACCCACAAATCTACTTTTAAACCCTTCGCCTCCACAAAATATATATAAACCTTTCTTCTCGTTTTAAATATGCAGACAACTTTTACTTCCGGGGTGATGTTTCCCAGATAACCGCAGGAAGGAAATCTTGATGAATGACTTCCGTCCCGTCTTTTCTTTTTTTGTAGCTTCAAGGGAAGGTAGATCTCGTAAAGTTTGGGAGGAAATTTAAATACGTCATTCAATTATTTTATAGCTCGATCCTTCGGAGTTCTTGAATTATGCAAGCTAAGCTAAGAGCTAAAGTGTAGACTTAAGCGACAGATTCTCGCTGAGGAAATGTGTTCTTATAGTTCTATGGCTTCTAAAGTGGCATTTGTGGCGTCGTTTCGACACAGAAAGCTTTTAAGTAGAGTCATTTGTGGGAGATTATGTAGGTCTCATATACGATATGATTGTATTTGAAAAATGTCCACATTAAACTTGATACTTTATATACAAATTAACCGTATAACAGGGAGGACATATTGGCATTTATGATTTGTAGGGTTATGACACCGTGCTGGTTCTCGCCTCGTCTTGGTCACATTGCGAGGTAACGTGAAGTGAAATGATTCTGACACACTCGCTCTTAAATAGTGTCTCTACTGGCCTCGAACCTTCTTGACCACTCCAGTTGATCACTTTCGCCGTGACTTGCGTGCGTAATATTTACGACACTAGTCCTTGCCGAACTGGCATGTACTGTCACTGGTCACGGTAGACCGCTCGTCCTGCGCTGGACTGTGGCGATTTGGGTAGGCTAAAACACACAGCACTACCCCCATCTGTGTCACCACCAGGTTTACAACAGTATGATGCGAAGCGACCATCATCAACCAATAGCCCAGTTTAAATTAGTGTCATATATGTCGTGCCACTAATAACTTGAAACTCATATACACATACAATTTTTATGTCAAGATGTCATGTAATTAAATTATTAAATAACGACTTTTTATATCCCATTCTCAAATGTTCGACTATCATTACTAAATGAAATTTCACGGTATTCGATGTATATTTATAAATAACATAGATCTATGCTGTTTGGTGTGCTGTTTGTACTTGTATTCGCGTATTTTTATTCCTTCTGTATTCGTAAACTTCGACTACGATACTGTTTCATGTTCGCCTTATTTAAAAAGGTTCTGATTCCGACTCTATTTCGAATACTGAAAAGGCTATTTTCATATATTTTTATACCTTTGTCTGTCTGTCAGTCTGTCTGGTAATAATCTATTTGTCTTGTTTCTGTTCTTGCAGACTGCGCCTATAAATAATTGACAATCAATTTATGGGAGAATGTAAGGTAAGGAGCCAGACTGTTTCTGGTCACGTGATAGAAAATAGAAGAGAGAGACATCCACATTCTCATGTTGTAGACATCACAAAGTGTAACAAAAGACACACATATAAATAAATACACTTTCTCATGATTACAGCATCCCCACAAATGTTTCATTTTACTTGAAATAATGCAGCACTTGAAAGAATCCAGCAGCAAACGATGACATCCAATATTTAGTCTGTGGGCCTCCAGACATAAACAGAACCGACCCGCGAGCATCGCCTGGAGACGAAGAACTATCCCAGAAGAAACGGGATGAAGGAAACAAGAACAAAAGCCAATTAGTCTGATTAAACAGCATGGGGAAGGGGGGGGGGGGCTTCTCGGAGAAGAATTGATTATATCCTAACACTTCCAGGCTCCTCCCAGTGGGGCGTTCAGTGGGTGGACGACGGGGCTAGGTGAAACAGGGGGGTGATGGAGAGGGAAGAGGGGGAAATTTAAAAACTGCCCCCCTGTAACACCTAAGATCCTTTGGGTATATGTGTGTGTATGTATGTATGTGTGTGTGTTAGTAAAGTAAGGTAAAGTGTTTTCTTAGTTATCTTTAGGTCTGTGTTCTGTAAGTTCATTTGATATTTTAATTTCCAAACGAAACGAAAATTAAAAAAAAATGATTATCAGTCTATGATCTAAATAGATGTACGACGTGTTCAAGGTCTATATGAATTGATGACATGTTCAAGGTTTATATGAATTGATGACATGCTCAAGGTTTATATGAATTGATGACATGTTCAAGGTCTATATGAATTGATGACATGCTCAAGGTTTATATGAATTGATGACATGTTCAAGGTCTATATGAATTGATGACATGCTCAAGGTTTATATGAATTAATGGCATGTTCAAGGTTTATATGAATTGATGACATGTTCAAGGTTTATATGGATTGATGACATGTTCAAGGTTTATATGAATTGATGACATGTTCAAGGTTTATATGAATTTATGACATGTTCAAGGTCAATATGAATTGATGACATGTTAAAGGTCAATATGAATTGATGACATGTTCAAGGTCAATATGAATTTACGACATGTTCAAGGTTTATATGAATTTATGACATGTTAAAGGTCAATATGAATTTATGACATGTTCAAGGTCAATATGAATTGATGACATGTTCAAGGTCAATATGAATTTATGACAAGTTAAAAGTCGGTGTGAATTTATGAGTTCAAGGTTTATATGAATTGATGACATGTTCAAGGTTTATATGAATTGATGACATGTTCAAGGTTTATATGAGTTGATGACATGTTCAAGGTTTATATGAATTGATGACATGTTCAAGGTTTATATGAATTGATGACATGTTCAAGGTTTATATGAATTGATGACATGTTCAAGGTTTATATGAATTGATCACATGTTCAAGGTTTATATGAATTGATGACATGTTCAAGGTTTATATGAATTGATGACATGTTCAAGGTTTATATGAATTGATGACATGTTCAAGGTTTATATGAATTGATGACATGTTCAAGGTTTATATGAATTGATGACATGTTCAAGGTCAATATGAATTTATGACAAGTTAAAAGTCGGTGTGAATTTATGACATGTTCATGGTCTATATGAATTTATGACATGTTCAAGATCTATATGAATTGATGACATGTTCAACTGCTACATGAATTTCATACACGTGCACATATCGCATGAGTTTCCGACATCCGGTTCACGGATAGCATCACCAGAAAAATGGAGTTTCTTCACTAGGCACAGGAGGAAAACGTTTTGATTGGCTGATATCACGCGTCACGTGCCTGTAAGGCCACGGGTAGCATTAAGGGCATTAGGGCTTTAGATCACGGTTAAGTCCTACTAGCAAAAAGAAAAAATAACTGGCTAGCTTCTTAATCAGCTGGGAACCAACGTAAGTATTTCACTGCAAGAATACGCACAGAAATACTAACAATACTAAAGAAAGCTGGGCAACTTTATTATCAGCTGGGAGCCAAGGAGCGTATCTCTAATTCAAGATTATAATTTTATTACACAAATTTTAAAAACTGTTGTCTTTTTGTCTGTGTGTCCGTTTGTCTTGCAAAAAGTTTGTATACGTTATTTCTCCAAACCCAATATCGGATCAAGCTAAAGTTTGGCACAATTATTTCTTTTACCTGATAACACAAGAATCAATAAAAAAAACAACAACCAATTAGTTAATTAACTATTTTTTTGAAAAATTATTTTATTAGGTATCTTAAACAAGGGAAATAAATAGTGCTTGACTGAAGTGGTGGTGTAAGCTGTATTTTTATTTTAGCTTGTCTTCTGAGTGAACACCAACATGAATTAAAAAACAATAGATAACTCTACAATCTTCCATGTTCATAGACTCTTCTCTAGCAGAGTGGTTACCGCGTTCGCTAGAAAATCATGAGAAGGCTTTAGCCTACAAGTTCAAATTCAGGTCGTTCCCTTAAAAAAACATTTAAAAAGCGATCACCCAGATACCCCTGTTTATTCTCCCCCTGCCCCTTTCCAGCAGGCCCAGACAAGTGATAGGATCATAGTGTATTGAGAACGCAAAAAGCACGACACAGCGCTACACAAAAACAATTGGTAAAAAAATTTTTCTAATCGCAAAGATTTTTTTATTGTTAGTCTAGATCTGTTACAAATTTAATTAAATGACTGATCCAAACTAATTGATACACTTACGCTACGTTTTGTAAGTTGAAATTATCTTTTTTATTATTATTTCGCTTGTTTTAATAATGCAGATTAAACGAGAATAAAAATAAACTCGAGATGGAGCTGAAGAGAGTTACTTACCGTCACTTTGGGTTCCTGAATCAATCCTGCCACCCGGCGAGCAATTGTTCAGTTTGACGTTAGCATTTTTACCCATCATGCTCTTCCGGACATTCCTTTCCGGCCTGAAGAGGATGATGTACAATTTGGGCGTGAACATACATATAAGCGCCACCGTGGCGCTGAGGCTGATGGAGAAGCACATGGTGGCTATCCTGACCTGAATATTGTGAGAAGTACTTAGATAGATGACCACAAAGGCCGCCCAGATGATGCATGTGGTGTACATAGTAAATCCTATATACTTGGACTCGTTGAAAGCCTCCGGGATTTTTCGGGTGATGACGGCGTACACGGTGCAGACGAGCACCAAGAAAATGGGGTACGAGAAACCGATCATGTACGCGAAGCCAATGGCGGCCTCGCAGACAAGCTGGTGGTCGTCCCGTCTGGCGTAGAAGGCCATCGCCTTGGGAGGGCTGGTAAGCAGCCAGATGAGGCTGACTATGATCTGGCAGGCTACGAGGCTCGCGCAGATAATCAGCTGCGATTCTGGGCTGATGAATTTCGGGCGCTTCACCGTTCTCTTCCCCGCGCGGAATATTCTGGAGATCCTGTTCGTTTTCGTCAAGATGGCGGAGTAGCAGACGGAGAAGCAGAACCCGATGCCGACGGTTTGTGACCCGCAGACGTATTTCGTGGGCTTGGAGACCAGGAGGAAGGTCATGACGTAGCAGAGGAAGATGCCGAAGAGGAGGACGAAGCTCAGCTCCCTCCCGGACGCTTTGACCACTGGCGTGTCGTTGTGCTTGAGAAAGATGATGGCGGTGGCTGTGGTTGCTAGGATACCGATGGAAGCGAAAGCCATGGCGGCCAGAGCGATGGCGTCAGTGTAACGAAGGTAGATTGGCGGGATCTCAATGCAGTCTGTCATGTTTTCACTGGGCAGCATGCCAGGGGGGCACTCCTCACATCTATTTATAGAAGAGAAACAATACAACAAATTAGGTTTTAATGGTTATTATGGTAATTTAATATACTTATAATAACAAACCGCAGTCTTTGAGTCTGTAGACTTAGAATGTAATCTATATTGTATTTGAAAAATACCACTGACTGGCTCATGTATATATCAACAGATCTTACCAACTGTCGGACAAATTTGTATGAAATTTCTTACTAAGGGTCCTTTTATCTCTTAGGTTCTTGCTAAGAAAAGATTTGACATGTTCGCAACCTGAACACCGCAATTCGCGAAGAAAAGGCAAGTTTACTATCATCGCTTTGTATTTTTGTTTTCAGTATCTCCCCTTTAAGGCCGCAGTTTATATGGAAAGCATAAATTGATATATCCAAAAAAAATCCGTATTTTTAAAACCAATTTTTTTTTATTTTTTCCCCTAGTCAACTTATTTTTTATATGCCTGACGTCATTTCCGCTTCCTCTTAGAAGCGGTCTAAATAAAAAAAAAAAACTAATTCTACTAGCATCAAAAAGATTAATCTAAGTACAAAGAGAGAAAGAGAGAGTTTGTTTGTAAAATGTGTAACATTCTAATGTTCCTACAGAGATGGAAGATAAGCTACATCCTAGTCTAAAGTTAAAGCAGAACAAAGGGGGGGGGGATAGCTGCCGCCAGGGTATGGAAGAAAAACCTTCGAGATGACAGACCTACAGTCCAGCCTGGACACTGCAGGACCAGGCAGCCATGCAATGTTGGGTGTCTTAGAGAGTAAAGCCAATTTTCTCTTCAAAAGTAATATGTCATGAGAGGGAACATCATGGGCAGAAGCGTCATGGACAACATTATTGGACAACATTATGGACAACATTATGGACAACAACATGGACAACATTATGGACATCATGGACAACATCATGGACAACAGTATGGACAGCATCATGGACAACATCATGGACAACATTATAAACAACGTTATGGACAACATCATGGACAACATTATGGACACCATTATGGACAACATCATGGACAACATCATGGACAACATCATGGACAGCATCATGGACAACGTCATGGACAACATCATGGACAACATCATGGACAACATTATGGACAACATCATGGACAACAGTATGGACAACAGTATGGACAGCATCATAGAGAACATTATGGACAACATTATGGACAACGTTATGGACAACATCATGGACAACATCATGGACAACATCATGGACAACAGTATGGACAACAGTATGGACAACAGTATGAACAACAGTACGAACAACATCATGAACAACATTATGGACAGCATCATGGACAACATCATGTACAACATAATGGACAACATCATGGACAACATTATGGACAACAGTATGGACAACAGTATGAACAACAATATGAACAACATCATGGACAACATCATGGACAACATCATGGACAACATCATGGACAACATCATGGACAACAGTATGGACAACAGTATGAACAACATCATGGACAACATTATGAACAACATCATGGACAACATTATGGACAACATCATGGACAACATTATGAACAACATCATGGACAACATTATGGACAACATTATGGACAACATTATGGACAACAGTATGAATTAAATCATGGACAACATCATGGACAACATTATGGACAACATCATGGACAACATTATGGACAACATCATGGACAACATTATGGACAACAGTATGAATAAAATCATGGACAACATCATGGTCAACATAATGGACAACACCATGAACAGCATCATGGCAACATTATGAACAATATCATAGACAACATTATAGACAACATTGTGGTCAACATCATGGACAACATTATGGTCAACATAATGGACAACACCATGAACAGCATGATGGACAACATTATGAACAACATCATAGACAACATTTAGGACAACATTATGGTCAACATCATGGACAACATTATGAACAACATCATAGACAACATTATAGACAACATTATGTGAAACACACAATAACTCTTTTTATCACTTAGCTATTACATTAATGAATAAAATCCATCTTTCTGATGTAAATTTCACATGTTATGTCCCCTTCAAGTGAAACTTTGTTTGAACGTACATTTTGTATGGTTAAAATGTATTTCTATGTGTAACGCACATTGTAGGACAAACTTCCTCTAAGAGAAACAAGACTTTCATTATTATTATAATAGCACATCTTTTTTTTTTTTTGACGAACAAACGTTCATCCCATGATACCATACGTCAGCCAAAATGTCCATTTACCAGTTCTTTGAATTGATACTTTGTCTGGTCTCTGGTTCAACGTACTCTTGTGTTCTAGATTCTTTTATCTGCTAACCATCTAAATGTTACATGCTAATAGAAAATCTCGGGACTTCTCGGCTCATTGCTTTATTCTGAATGTCTGTCTAGCAAATGTAGAGCCAGAGAGGAGAAGAGAGACATGAATACAACGATGAGAACAAAATATAACATTTATTTTAAATAAGGGGAAAAAATCTACATTAAGGACAATAAAACTTCCCACAAGAACGCAAAGCTAGAGAGAGAGAGAGAGAGAGAGAGAGAGAGAGAGTGAGAGAGAGAGAGAGAGTGAGAGAGAGAAAGAGAGAGAGAGAGAGAGAGAGGCCCTAACTATAATAAGAGAGATGATTTGTATAGCAAGTTATTAACATTGACTAGTTCATATTTATATTTGTAAAATACAATTTACAGTTTGGCCTAAAGTGTGTACGCGCATGTGAATGTCTCTGTCTATTTGTGTAAGTGTTTGCAGTGGCGTAACAAGGTACCCATGCGAGCGGGTTCAAGAATATGTATGGTCTCCCTCCCCACAAAATTTTAGTGAATGACAAAAAATTGATTAATCTGAATGTATGTGTTGTTTTTTTTCAGTAATAATGTCATTAGGTTTTGAATCATTTATGACTATCTTACTTAGACTTAGACCCTCCAGCGCCGCTCGGTGCATTGGGCAGTAAGCTGTCTCCACAAAGATCTGTCACTGGCAATGTCTGAAGCCTCCTCCCACCTGGTGTCCACTGCTCTGAGGTCCTCCATGAAAGTGTGGCGCCAAGTTATGCGAGGACGCCCCTGTTTGCGCTTTCCTCGTATTGGCCTCCATGTCATCGCAACTCTTGGTATGCGTAGTTCATTTTGTCAGAGAACATCTCCCGCAAACCTCATGCGACGCTCTAGTCACAACCTCACTAAGTGGTCGACTCCCAGTTCGGCCTAGGATTTCCTTGCTCGAGATCCGATCTCTATAACTGACTCCTAAAATCCGTCTCAGCCATTTTTGTTGAGACACATTTAGGTTTTTCTCAAATTCGGCAGATGACTTCCATGTCTCACATGCATATATTGCTGCTGGGATGACGATAGCGTTATGACTCTCTACAGGTCTTAAAAGTCAATGATTGTACAGCTTCTAAACAGAATCACGGACGGGAGTGTCTCTCCAAAATAGGGCTCCACCGCCACATGAGGAAGTGTGCTCTGAGATGAACCATAGTCGTTCTACGACTGAAGGAGGCCAATTATAAACAGAATCAAGCGACCTTTTTTAAATCCGTTTTCACAAAAGTACACTTTTATTTTCACCTTGCTGTCACCCAGAAGTTCTAATGTGGGCCCCAACTGGTAACGAGACATAGGCTCTAGCGCAATGAAGCCCTTCGCGCCATGGTGATTACGCCATAGGCAGGTCCCTGACCCGCCATGGATGCTACGCCACTGTGTGTGTGAGTGAGTGGGTCTATTATTTGTCAAAGACAGGCAATCACATTTAAAAAAAAAAAATGTAATGTTACTAATTTTTTCCACAGCTAGGTAATTAGCCAGACCTGAAATACAAATATTTTGAACTAGACGAAACTGTTTAAAATAATACTTAAATATGAAAAAAAACTAATTTCCAGACAGAAAATAGGGGCATAATCCCTAGAGCCCAAAAATTATCAATCAATTACAAGGACAAGAAAGGCCAATAACTCTTAAAATAATTTATGAAAAAAAAAATAACCCGATTGTAATCCAACTATTCTCCAGAATAGAGGTCCCTGAAGACGCTATGCAATAGAAAAATAAAGTCGGACAAACTGAATATCTTTTTGAAACGATCTCCGGAAATTCATTTTGATCCGGACATGTGAACCAAAAAACCCAGAAGTCGTGTGCTGGTTGACCAAGTTTCCGCGCCATGACAGGTCAAGTTTGTCGGGTAGTCTGTAAATTGGGGTCAACGGAGTTATCGTTCCTTGACACAATATTCAGCTGCCCCTGACTCATTTTATCTATGCGAAATTGTCAATTCAAGTAACGATTTGGGCGGAAAACTTCAGGGGATGGGGGGGTTGGGAGAAGTTTAGGCTCCTTAATGGCGTTCTAAGTTCAAGAAAGCTATTAGAGTTTTAATAATATAATCTCTAAACCCTAGTGTCGTTCACATTTTATGTTTTAAACTTTCCCCAAGTGACATGTACTGGATAACCTTTTACCAATAGTATATTTGTATTTTCATGTCATACTAAGGTAAGAATTAGAACATATATTTTTTTTTTCTTATCTTATCTTATATAATACAGACGTTACTTAATAAAAGAAGATGATTACGTCCTACGCGTCATGCATTTAGTCATGCATATTAACCAATGACTTAAATTCTGCCAAGTCATTGGTTTTCCTGGCTAGCTCAGGCAACCCATTCCATGCTCTAATAGCACTAGGGAAGCAGGAGCATATGTACAAATTTGTCCTAGCATATGGGACGAGGAATGGGCCTTTATCTTTGTGTCTTTCTGAGTATTTTATTAAATTTTGTTTTTGTATTTGAAGATTATGGTTCAGTGTTTTATGTATAATTGCTACTTTACTTTTGAGTCTTCTCTCCTGAAGGCTTTCTAAACTTAGTGATTTTATTAAAGGCGTTACTCTAGTCAAATGTGAATATTCGTTAATTATGAATCTCAATGCTCTATTTTGTGTCTGTTCCAGTTTCTTTATGAAGGGAGACGCAACGTATGTAAAAAATTCTTATTTTAAATATTAATGTCTTAAGAGAAAAAAAAAGAACTAAGGGAAATAAGAACTAAGGGAGATAAGAAGAAAGCCAAAAGTCGTATTTGATTGCACATGTCTACTAATATCCGTTTTTCTCTTTTTCTTTTTTTTTTAATCGTATCAGAAATATAAAAAAAATTGTTGCTTATAAATTAATTAATATTCATTGTTTGGTATTGCATCATTGTTTGTGGAACAGGAAGTGACGTAATAAAAAGAGCTTTAGATTCTTCTATTACAAGAAAATAGCTTAAATATTGTATTTATCTATCCGGCCTAATGTATCGTTTCTATATCACATGATACGAAGCCCTATCAGACAAAAAGCACGAACTCAACTGTGTTTTGTGTCAATATTATTAAGTGTCCTTTCAGCTATATCTGTGCTGATTCTAATATATGACCTTATGTAAATTTATCTTTAACAAATGTGTTGTTTCTATATCACGTGATACGAAGCCCTATCGGTCTAAACGCACGAACTTAACAGTGTTTTGTGTCGGTATTATTAAGTGTCCTTTCAGCTATATCTGTGCTGATTGTAATACATGACCTTATGTACATTTATCATTAACAAATATCGAACAACAGACATATATGAGTAAGTCGTAGTTGTTACAAATATATATACGTCAAAAAATTACACTAAAAGAAAACAGTCGAATGTCGCCTCGGTCCTCCCATAAACAAAGTATGCCCTTTTCCTTTGAAGTCTCAACCATCTATTGTCTGTTGATTCTGTCCTGTAGCTAACCCGTAGTATGTTTTTAATCTATCGCCGCGTCATTACGGAAATGCCCGATTACGCTACTTGGACGCGCCAGCCTATTGAATCACTACAATACCTAAATATTCTCAAACTGAAATGGTTCCGGTACCTTGACTCCACTGGCCTGTACTCGTAAGCCGAGCAGTCCTTGCAGTACCAGCAACAGGGTTCCCCCGGGATGTACTCCATATACTGCTGCATGCCGCACTTGCTGCTGCACACAGAGGTCGGGAACTCGGGCTCGGAGGATCTGAACTTCATCGCCTTGGTCTGAGGAGGAGTTTTGGACAGGTTCTTAAGCACAGTGACCTATTCAAACTAGATACAAATAAGATCAGTGGGCTTATGGTTGTGTGAACAACCTTGACCTTATAGCTGGACACATCTTGTTCGTGATGACAGCAAAATAGAACACAGAGAAAAAAAACAAACAAACACCATAAAAAAAAAAACAAAGATAATGAAGAAGACGCAAAACACAGAAAACAGTAAAAACAAAGAAAGCATAAAAACAAAATAAAAAAAGTTTAAAAAAAATAAAATCATAGAAAATAAAAACATTTTTTTTAAAAAGTAAATGTCATAAAAAAGTATTAGAAAACATTGAAAACATAAAAAAAAGTTAAGATAAAAACACAAAAACCATAATTCATGTAGTGCATGAAAATCATAAAATTCATTGTAAAAATTATTTAAGTTTATAAACTCAACATTAAGTACTCTGCAAGCTTCACTTTCTCTTTCTTTAAACTGCATTAGATGATACTCATATATTTAAAAAATTCATACGTAACACTCTTAATAAGTATATTCAATCTGAGAAATAATGTAATAATAAAATGTATACAGCTGTAACAGAATTAGTTGAAACTCTCAAAATGTGTATAGATAAAACTGTTAAAAAGAAGAAAAAATGTGTCTTTTGGTGCGCGCGTTGAAGTTACCATAGAAATGTAAACAGGAAGTTGTTACACCACGGCTTCTGGTAGTTTCGAATTTCTTAACTCTTTCTCTCCTAATATACGATACCATCGTTGATTTGACCCCACTAAATCAAATTAACTTTGCTTTTATATAGAAGGATTAGTGTTATTTAAAAAGAGCATTCATTCTCCTATAATTCTATACCAAAAGTAATGTTTTCTGATTACAAACAAAAATGTTATTAAAGTTTAATCCTAACAGGGTAGAGTGTACAAATGCGAAAAATGAACCATTCTGGCAGAGCATGGAAAATAATCCCGGAGAGAAAGAGTTAAGAGAAGAGTTAATAATATAAGTGGCAAGATTAATCGTTTCCGTGGCAGAACGTTTGATAAATTGTGATTTTTGAGTTTAGAAGAGCTAGAGATCATTGAGTCCATAAGTTCCAAGCTTCATGTCAAGTCTAGTACTGTAAAAGGTTAAAACTAAAAGGTCCCCTTTTCAGACCTTGCGATGTGAATATGATTTATCTAAGACCAAGATCAGCGCATGTTTTCTTATTTTATGATTTCAACTTGGAAAATAAAAATTATTTCGTAATGAGATGGTTTGCTTGTTCTTCTTCAATACTAAAATTCTCGGCTTAGAATTGGGTCTTCAGATTCAACTCCTGAAAAATAGCAAGATATTTTCAACAGCCAACTACACTCTTGCACTATATATTTTTCAACGTTTCTCAAACATACCATGAGCCAGTTATAGAGATCGGGTCTCAAACATACCATGAGCCAGTTATAGAGATCGGGTCTCAAACATACCATGAGCCAGTTATAGAGATCGGGTCTCAAACATACCAGGAGCCAGTTATAGAGATCGGGTCTCAAACATACCAGGAGCCAGTTATAGAGATCGGGTCTCAAACAATACAGGAGCCAGTTATAGAGATCTGGTCTCAAACATACCAGGAGCAAGGTATAGAGATCTGGTCTCAAACATACCAGGAGCCAGTTATAGAGATCTGTTCTCAAACATACCAGGAGCCAGTTATAGAGATCTGGTCTCAAACATACCAGGAGCCAGTTATAGAGATCAGGTCTCAAACATACCAGGAGCCAGTTATACAGATCGGGTCTCAAACATTCCAGGAGCCAGTTATACAGATCGGCTCGCAAACATTCCAGGAGCCAGTTATAGAGATCTGGTCTCAAACATACCAGGAGCCAGTTATAGAGATCTGGTCTCAAACATACCAGGAGCCAGTTATAGAGATCTGGTCTCAAACATTCCAGGAGCCAGTTATAGAGATCTGGTCTCAAACATACCATTAGCCAGTTATAGAGATCGGGTCTCAAACATACCATTAGCCAATTATAGAGATAGGGTCTCAAACATACCAGGAGCCATTTATAGAGATCTGGTCTCAAACATACCAGGAACCAGTTATAGAGATCTGGTCTCAAACATACCAGGAGCCATTTATAGAGATCGGGTCTCAAACATACCAGGAGCCAGTTATAGAGATCTGGTCTCAAACATACCAGGTGCCAGTCATAGAGATTGGGTCTCAAACAAAGAAATACAATGCCGAACTGGAAGTCGAACACTTAGTAAGGTTGTGACAGAGCGTCGCAAGAGGTTTGCGGGTCATGTTCTGCGACAAAATGAATTGCGCATGCCAAGAATTTGAGACCCACACGAGGAAAGCGCAAACAGGTTACGTCCTCGTATAATTTTGCGCCACACTATTATGGAGGACCTCAGAACAGTGGACACTTGGTGGGAAGAGGCTTCAGACATTGCCAGTGACAGATCTTTGTGGAGACAGTTTGCCGCCCAATCCACCTAACGGCGCCGGAGGACCTAAGCTTAAGTCAAAGATGCCAAAAGTTTTTTTTTTTTTTTTTTTCAGAAAGTAATGAAATAGAAACGGAAAACGACGAGTCAGAAGTAACAAACGTACAACTGTCTCCTTAGGAGGGGCGGAAACAGTAGGTCATAGTTTGAATTTGAAGCAAAGTTGTAAAGATGGTCGCAGATCATAACCATCAAAGTATTGAACGTAGCTAGTGATATACAGATAGATCTTTGTGGAAAAAACTAACAAACAGACAAACAGACAGACTAACTTTACAAAAAAAAAAAAAAAAAAAAAAAAGGATAACTTTTTTACAACTATGTGTGAAAGAAAATTGTCTCTTGAGATGCTGACTTGAAAATGTTGTCCTAATTTTAAAACTATGATTATAACATTCATCTCTTGGAGTCTTTGCAGTGAATTCTTCAACTTTTACACTCACAAAAGTCAAAAGTACAAAAGAAAAATTCAAGATAAATGAATAACTGAAAATTGTTTTCTGGTTAACTTCGAGAGTAAACTTACAAAAGTGTACCATAAGAGATTATTAGTTGGTAGCAAAAGTATTGTTGAATAACTGTAATAGCTTTTTACTGCAACTCAATACGTCCAGGAGTTGTGTCCCTTGTCTCAATGGCTAAGCCATGGGACTAGTCGGCGTTGTAATGATCTACATTTGACTTAATCGCTACCATCCAATCTATTTCCCATGTGTCCGAATAGAGTCTGAATAGACTCACTCAGTGGCTACCACCCAGCTCGCAAGATCATTATACTTGGTGAGTAATACTTTTGAAAAAAGAAGCTCGAAGGAAAATGTTATTGTGAGCATTCTTTTGGTCTAGTCTTTACCCAAGTGAATAGTACAAGGCGGTGTCATTGTATGTGTCCAGAGTTGACTTGTTTCACTAGAGATGACTTAATGCAAATACAGATGACTTAATTTACTTGCGATAACCTATTTCCCTAGATTTATTTCACTAATGATGGCTTATTTCACTACGTTGACTTCTTTCAACAATGTACAATTCTTTCAATAGATATGACTTATTTCACTAGAGATGACTTATTTTACTAGAGTTGACTTATTTCACTGCAGATAACTTATTTCCCTAGAGTTAATATGATGACTTATTTCACTAGAGTAGACTTATTTTACTAGAGATGACTTCTTTCACTAGAGATGACTTATTTTACTAGAGATGATATATTTCACTAGAGATTACTTATTTCACTAGAGGTGACTTATTTTACTAGAGATGACATATTTCACTAGAGATGACTTATTTCACTAGAGATGACTTATTTCACTAGAGATGACATATTTCACTAGAGATTACTTATTTCACTAGAGTAGACTTATTTTACTAGAGTAGACTTATTTTACTAGAGATGACTTATTTTACTAGAGATGACTTCTTTCACTAGAGACGACTTATTTCACTAGAGATTACTTATTTCACTAGAGATGACTTATTTTACTAGAGATGATATATTTCACTAGAGATGACTTATTTCACTAGAGATGACTTATTTCACTAGAGATGACATATTTCACTAGAGATTACTTATTTCACTAGAGTAGACTTATTTTACTAGAGTAGACTTATTTTACTAGAGATGACTTATTTTACTAGAGATGACTTCTTTCACTAGAGACGACTTATTTCACTAGAGATTACTTATTTCACTAGAGATGACTTATTTCACTAGAGATGACATATTTCACTAGAGATTACTTATTTCACTAGAGTTGACTTATTTCACTCGAGATGACTTATTTCACTCGAGATGACTTATTTCACTAGAGATGACTTATTTCACTAGAGATGACTTATTGTAAATCGAGATGATTTATTACACTAGCGATAACTTGTTTCAATGGAAATTACTTATTTTACTAGGGTTAAATAATTTTTCACTATAGTTGACTTATTTAACTAGTGTTCACCTATTTCACTTATGTTAATTTATTTCACTAGAGTTGACTTGTTTCATTAGGGATGGATCACTGTAACTAGATTGGAATTTATGCCTAGGACGTGGACCGTTAGCGCAAAGTAACACTAATGTTGTGCTAATCTTTAGAATTGAATGTGGTTGCTGGCCAATAAAACAGAACTGTCGAAGTAATAGGCATACGGAGTACTTCGGATTTACAACAGATGTATAGAAATTCGAAATTCACAGAAAAAAGGTGCAAAGCAATTAACTAACTGTCCTCGATAGTCCTTGCCCCCCTTCTCTTTTTGAACTAAATTTAAATAAATATATATTCAATTCAGAAAAGGGAGTAAAGTCACATTGCTTTGCATACTTATCTCGCCTGATTAATTTAGCTTAGCTACGTGGGTTTATTCACTGCTGTCTCTGGTGGTCATGTCAGGGAATTAGTGTCATTGTTTTTAGATGGCGAAATGATATAGATAGTGTACACCCTTCCTTTACGGTGCCATGAAATTGAATGGCCTGATGAAGTCCTACAATAGACGGAATTAGGCTAAATAAAACAACAGTTATTAATCTAGTTTTTTCCTCCTCAATTCTTATATATATATATATATATATATATATATATATATATATATATATATATATATATATATATATATATATATATATATATATATATACACATTTCGCTGTAAAATTTAATCTAAAAAAATCAAAGCTTATGTTAAGTGTACTTGTAACGGCTACTCTGGATCAGTCATGTAATTCAATTTGTAATAGATCTAGACAAACAATAAAATAGCTTTTATAAAAATAAAAAAGGGGAAACAACCTGAATTCGAACTCCCAAGCCTAACACGGTAACCACTCTGCTAGTGGAGAGCCTATGAACATGGAATATTGTTTAGTTATCTATTATTTCTATAGTCTCGGTCCTATTTTTAGGTTTGTCATCACTTAGACTCAGACGATGACCTATAAAGGGGACTAATTCAGCTTATACCACCTCCTCAGTCAAGCACAATTTCTTTCCGTTGATGGAAATACCAAACAAAATATTTTATTATCAATAAATAATAAACTAATTGTTTTTTTTTTCTTTGGTTCTTGTGTTGTCATGTAAAAGAATTAATTGTGCCAAATTTCAGCTTGATCCGAATTGGATGTGGGAGAAATCTCGTGTAGATACGTTTAAACAGACAGACAGACGGACAGACAGACAGAGTTGATATAAGCTTTACAGAAAGAGATGGGAGATGATTAGAATGAACATTCATTGCCATGCCTTCTCCCTCACATCAATGTGAGGTCCCTTCCTTTCTCTAACCCCATAGTTAAATGTTTGACTTGTGTAGAGGCATTTCTTGACTTACTATATTAAGATGTGCGTCTCTATAAAATCCAACAGTGGCCCATTCATAGTCTCCCTTCTCCGTCTTCCGGAAGTTCAATATACGATACAGAGAAGGTCCATCTCCCGTCTGCCCGAATTGAAATTCTTGACCAGATAAACCTGTGAAAGAAAAAATTTAAAAACATTTAGTTTTATCTTATGTTATAAAATACAGACGTTACTTCGAAAAAGAAAATGAATACGTCCAAGGCGTTACGCATCTAGTCATGCATGTTAACCAATGACTTAAATTCTGCGACGTCATTGGTTTCACTGGCTGACTCAGGCAACCCATTCCATGCTCTAATAGCGCTAGGGAATAAGGAGTATTTGTACAAATTTGTCCTAGCATATGGAACGAGAACTTTGTCTTTATCTTTGTGTCATTCTGAGTTTTTTTTTTAATTTTGATTTTGTATTTGTCTTTATTATCCGAATGTGTGTCCTATACGCCATGCCAGTGAGACGAGAGAGAGAGAGAGAGAGAGAGTTTTATGTATTATTGCTACTTTACTTTTTGAGTCTTGTATCCTGAAGGCTTTCTAAATTTAGTTATTTTACTAGAGGTGCTACTCTAGTTAAATGTGAATATTCGTTTGTGATGAATCATACAGCTCTATTCTGTGTCTGTTTTAACAAGGAATGCTTTTTAAAATGCCAAAATATTTTCTTGTATTTAGTAATAATGGCAAGATATGTTTCGTTAACACCTGTCTGTCTCTAGAGTAAACTGATGTTTTATGAATGTGTGTGTGTCCCTCTTAGTGATGGGCAAAAGTTAACTAAAAAGTTGCTAACTTTTAGTTTAACTAAAAAAAATTAGTTAAGGCCAAAGTTTAATTAAAAAATAAAAGTTTAGTTAAAATCCTAGTTTAATTATTTTTTTTTAGTTGCAAACTAAAAAGTTTAATTACAAATTTTACAAACTTTTTTAACATACATACCAATAAATATTTAGATCTATGTAATTTGGAGAATATATATAATGAATAATGGAGAGGAGAATAAACAAGAGGGTGCACAGGTCAATAGAAAGCCTTTTGACCTTTACCCTATAATGGTCGCTATTCCCGCCTTTTCAAAAAAATACACGTGTTCATTATATTTCTAGCAAGTTTCACTGCTTGATAAATCCTGATTCTATAGATCTACATTTTGCTGCTTTTTATTAAACACCAGTGTGTTCCTGTATAGCTGCAGGCATAGAATTTTGCTTTACTATAGATCTAAAAGAAATGTCGACTCTTTATTTAAAAACTTTTTACTAGATCTAGAATCTAGAGTTAGAGTCAAGTGACGTCTAAGTCTATTCGTATTATTAGTTTAGTCTATTACTACTGAATACTTATACTACTATTAGATCAATAGTCATAATAGTCTATATATTTAATTATTTTAGTCTTAAGTAGAGTCTAACTCTAATAGTCTTAGATCTAGATGTAAATTTAAAATTATAAGTCAATAATATAGAATAGATCTAGATCTATTAATTGAAATCTATATTACTTTAGTAGACTTTACTTAATTTTATTAGACTAGATCCATTAGTTTAGAGATTCTTGTCTATAACTATAATATGTAACTATTCTAGAATTAGAGTCTAGATATAGATCTATCTAGATTACTTATTATACTAAGACCTAAGATGCATAGATAATAGATCTATAATACTAATAATAGTCGTCACTATACTAGATCTAATACTAAATTATCTAAATCTAGACTAGATTCTAGATCTACATCTATGATCTACTTCTATTATAATTATACTTATATCTACTATCTAGATCTATTAGATCTAGATCTAGTATTATCTACTAGAGTAGGCCTATATAGATCTAAATACCCATACCTAGAGTAGTTATAATCATAATTATAATAATCTAAAATCTCTAGATCTAGAGTTACTAAGATATCTACTAGACTAGACTCTCTAGATTTTAGATCTAGTAGTAGTAGTAACTAGTATTTCTTAGATTATTTTTAGATTAAAATATTAATTATTTGATCTAGGTCTAGTAGCTAGATCTAATTCTAGATCCAGATTATATTTCTGATCATTTTGTTTGTAGAAGATATTAGATCCAAAATATTCTAGAATCTAGAGTTAGTTAGAGTCAACATGCAGTTTTATCATTACTTCTAAAAGGTAACTTATAATACTTATATTAGAACTTGGACAATTACTTCTAATTTCTTTCTATAATAGTATTATTCTAGTGATTCTATTAAGAATAATTAAAATCTACATATATCCCATAAAGACATTTAAATATTTTTTCATGTGCACAAACATTTTGCTAAAGAGATTGGTTGTGCTTTATACTTTATATTTTCATGTTTGGCTGTTTCGTCCTTAAAAAAGGTCAAAATAGTTAGTAAAAGTTTAACTAAAGTTTTTTAGTTTAGTTTAACTAATTTTTTCAATTTGTGGTTAACTAAAAGTTTAATTACTTTTTTTTAGTTCAAACTTAGTTTTAGTTTAACTAAAAAAAATTAGTTTAGTTCCCATCACTAGTCCCTCTAGTACACATGACTTAATGTGAAGCCAGATTTTTAGTGGCGTAGCACGGGATTGGGGGCCCCGGGGAGTGAACTCTTCAGAGACTCCTGCAATTCGACATTCGACATCATTACATGAGATAAAGAACTTAATAAATATATAATATATAAGTCTAATGCGTCGAATACATGGAGCACGGTCGCTAACATACATAGCAACATAAGCAACATGATATTTAATGTAAAAAAAATAAATCAGACACTCATTTAGGGGGACCCCTTAAGTAGGGACCCGGGGAGGACTCTCAAATATGGACACCCCCCTTCTCCTTCACTAGCTATGCCCCTGGTAGTCTCTTTATGTGGGTTATTGTCAGTGCATTTGTTAGCCAACCTTCACAAACACACACACCTTTATTACACCATCTATAGTCAGACACAATGGACCTCATTCACCAATCGTAAACAAACAACATTTAGCCACGTGATTCTATATATCTTCTATACAAATTATGTAACCCAGAGTGGCTGTCACGTGATACGTATTTTTCATTGTTTTATCAACATTATGACGTGGCTAAATGTGTTTATTTACGATTGGTGAATGAGGTCCATTAAATATTAAATAGTCGAACTGAAATGTTTAATGAAGGTTAACAATTTAAACAACAAAATATAATGTAACCTAAAATATAAAAGATTGTCTAAGGGGAAGAACGCCAAAGTTACAACTATATATTTCAACAATGTACAAGTTTTTTCCCTTGTTCTATATCATTAAAGAAAACAATAATTGCCAATAATTGATTAACCATTTGGCTAATTTTAAATAATGGTTAGTTTCAATTTGATCCGAGAATGAGTGCTGAAACAATTTACCAGAAAAACAGAGAGATGACTTCATGCTATGGAATAATTAGTGCGATCTGGGCTGACTATGTCGACAAGTTGGGGGCGGGGGTATCTGGGAGAAGTGCTGCCTTTACGAGGTCGGGAAACACAGCTCGGTTTACGGCGGGATTCAAACTCGTGCCCTATTAATAGATAGCCAAACGGTTCATGCCACTCAGCCCCACAATTTCTTTTGTAATTGTCAACACTGATTTTTTTTGTGTGCATATGTAAGACAGGAAATAGATAAGACGGGACTGCTATTTCGAGGCGGTTGATTTGATTTCGCGATTAGATTCTAGCCATCTCATTATCAAGGTCACAGTTTTTATTAGCTTTGAGGAGGATACAATTGGATCGCGTTGACCTGAAACAAGGGAAGTAATTTACAGCTCTTGTTTTGTTGATGTGGTTTGAGTTACAAAGTGTACATATCCGACATTTAAACTGAAAATTTAGAGAAAAAAAAATTAGGTATATTCAACTTGTATAGCTTTGATTCTCTGAAGCCAAGCTTTTCCTTGGATATTTTTCCTTGGAGTTCCTTTTTTTTTTTAAATTGAAACATTTAAACCATAAGAAAAAATAACTAATTTTAAAGAACAAATGCACTGAATCCATGTAAACCGCAACGTGGATACCCCATGTACAGCCTGTTAAAGTGTGTTTTGTTGTGATGACAACCTAAATGTAAATATTTGCATTGCCATGTTTGCAATCATTGTATTTTAAAATGTAACTATTTAAAAAAAAAGAGACACAAAAAAGAGACACAAAAAAAAGAGACACAAAAGAAAAGAGACAAAAGCCCAAGGATTCCTAGGATGTAAACAGCTCGACAACTGAAGTCAAATGACTGATACCAGTGCTAACAGATCTTAACGAGTGAACAGATCTTTTTTGTTACAATCGTGTAATAAAGTTAGTACTTTGATTAGAATAGACTCAAATTGAAAGAATGGGTTTATTTTTAAATACAAATTAAGTTGATTCAGCTGTAAAGAAAGATTTCGAGTTTCAATTAAGATCTAGGTGTAAGTCTAATTCAAATTTAGACTCCGCATGCCAACAGTGCAGATTGAATAAGCCATCCGGAGTTACGTCACATCCGAATCCAGCAACACCCAACAAATGTTAAAAGTAGAGACCGCCGAGTTTCGTGGTTAAACAGACACTTCCGATAATCACAACCTACTTTGGTATCTGTCCTATATATATATATATATATATATATATATATATATATATATATATATATATATATATATATATAACACTACATCAGGTTTTGAAGACATGAAGTGCCATGATCACTGAACAAAACGGCTGACAGTGGGGCGCTAAGATTGAGCGAGGATGCCAGCAGGGAGCGAAGAGATTTCAACTCGGGTGTGATTACAACAAAAAAGAAATGAAAGATGCGTGTGATTTACGAGCTCTTGTTTGCGCATCATGAATAATTTTTCTGTCCTGACTGCTCACCCCTGATGGATGCACTACAAGGGGGCAGGGGGGGGGGGAAATCTATTGACCAAGCATCAATTAGCGTCAGAGCTATATTGCTTTAGTCTGCATGCAATCAACCAAAATGTGTACATGTGTAGGCGCTCACATATATCTAGATATACATGCAACAAACAATAGTTGAGACACACACACATACATTGTCTAAGGGGAGTTAATTCAACGTGAAAGGTCTACGCCTTGCACGAGTTATTACGGTACTGCTGGTTCAGTTCGATGATAGTAATTACAGGCCTTACAGACAGGCGATGTTTTGTAAACAGAGGATTTCTTTAACTCTTTCTCTCCTGATTGACGATGGGATTTATAAACGTTTGTGCTATATAAAAAGAGCATTTATTCTCCTATAATCCTATACCAAAATACAACATTTTCTGATTACAAACAAAAAAGTTATTGAAGTTTAACCCTAACAGGGTAGTGAAATGCAAATGAGGAAAATCTAATAATACTTTCGGAACGATAAAAAATAATTACGGAGAGAAAGAGTTAAACCATTTTCCTTTAATGCAGACGGAGATTTGTTTCTATTTGAGGTAAATCGACATTGTTGTACTCTGTAACTTTAATATAACTTCTGGTTATCGTAGTGTTATAACTACTTAGAACCTTTCTAACCATCCAGGGCCGGATATATGCAGTACAGGCACTGTGCAGGATTTCTATGGAAGCCCTTATTCTCTTTCTAAAGCTAATATTAACAAAAAGAAATTGAGTACTTATGGATTTATTCCCATTGTTCTTTTTCCTTATATTTAATATGCATCTTTTGTTAAGAACTAATATTTACTTTTTCCTTAGTGCTATTAAAGCATAGAATGGATTGCCTGAGTCAGCCAGGAAAACCAAATGACTTGGCATAATTTAGGTCATTGGTTAAAATGCATGGCTAGATTGACCTAGAAACACGCGCAGGACGTAATCATCTTCAAATACAAAAACAAAACCTAAGATAAGAAGGCAGGGCTCCTTTTTAAAAGAGACGTCCTAAGCATCAGTACATCTGCACTATCGTATATCTCGCCCGAGAGTGTTTAATTTGGCCCAAGGTGATGTCATTATCCTCTGTCACCAGGTGGCAGGGTCAATGTTGAAGCCTCTAGGTGATGCTCTTGGGATCTGCCTGAGGGGTCCACGGAGTGCGTAAAGAAGTATTTTTTTGAATGAAAGACATCCATTCTTCAGACCTGGCCTGCTCCTCGTGGTTAAGGCTGCACCAGGAGTGTGGATGATCTGTAGGCTAGATGTGTGCCTGAATCGAAACCAAATAGTCAAGAGAAGGCCCGAACACTGACCTGCAACGTCAGAGCATGTGGGCGATGCCTACCATTAGCGCATTGCCATGTTACAGGTCTGTACGACGTGGCTACGAGCTATTGGTCTCTACTGCCCACTCCACTGTCCAAAGGTTGCGACGACAAGGATATGATTTTGTATCTCTGCAAACATATATTGGTTTCGCTGCAATACATTTTACAGCTTAAAAGTTTGTATTTATTTTGGTGAAGTATAGGAGTTTTAATTTCTCGATCTATAGGGCGACTCCCATCTTTAATGGGTACCTGATATTAGTTGCGGCAACGTAAAGGCGGTATGTCGTTTGCTAGCCCACATGACACCCTTGCTTACCATGGGTAACATAAAAGAATGACCTTTACAACATCTTCTCTATAAGGGGGAACTACTTTCATCGTGCTAAATTATAAATGCATTTTTTTGTCTTTCTGTGACATTTTAGGCTTTAGGTAATCTCCCTTTTGCAACTTCTCGTGAGACTAAAGAGTCCAATCCTTTATACTTATCCAAGGTCAAAGGTTAAGCATTCGACACTAGAAGCTCAGGCGTTTTCAACCTTTTTACAACTTCTGGTGAGCTCACCATCTCCAGGACCCTCCCTTTAGACATGCCCTCCATGTATTCTGTGCTTCCTCTCCAACTTCTGCAGTCAATTACAAAACGCTCAACGTGATTTTTAATGTTAAAACTATACATATACTATAAATAGCCACTTGACCAACGCTAAGTAAACATCGCCTCAGCCCTGAGTCTCTGACCCACTCTCTGATTTGTCCAGTCTAGAATCGAACTGATGACGTATTGACCATTCACGGTCAGAACGCTGACTTTCATTAATGTAATGGCCTTCGCTGACCACGTTGCGTCACAGAGGGACCTTAGAAGAAATGAAGCAGTTTGTTTTTGGAGGAGGACATAAATAAAGTGGAAGTAGGACATCCACATTTACAGCTTCAGGTATTGATGTCCTGAGTCTAGACGAAACCATTACATTAATATATAGATTTCTTAAATAGTGATTTTTGCGCTGTGTACATAAATGTGGACACTTGTCTGAAATCAATATTAGTACTAAATACTTACAAATTTGTTACAGTGATCAAACGATTCCAATAATTGTAGTTTGAAGATTGATTCACATAGTTTGAATAAAATTTGAATTAAAAAAAGCGAATAATTTGAAAAGTTGACCATGTTGATCATTCGTACTGCGTTACAGAATACGGTAAATGCTTAGTTATTCCAGGTACATTTTGACGAAAAACGTGTGAAATTGTATACTTTTGGATTTGTGGTGAGGTCAGTGAAGAAACAGTTAACTAGTGTTATACATTACTGTTATGTAAAAGGTTGTAGGTTGGTAAGAACAAAGCTATCAACTAAAGATCCCAGAAATGAAGATTTTCTTGAGCTGAGGGGTCCCAAACAAAGGATGCGTACCCTGCTGACCGGAAATAGTCTAGAAATTAAGTTACTCAAACTGTCACAGAACCACTACAACAAAGGTCAAGACAGTGATGGCGGTTGGTTATAGATTAAGATATTTAGAATTGAGGGTAATTTGGCACTCAAATAAGTGCATTGACAATTCATGTTTGGGGAATGGGTATTTAAAGAATGATACATTATGTTGAATATATAAAACAATTGGTTATATTTTCTCTTGTTCAATGTCTTTGTTATAACGTTTTAATGTTTAGTCCATATTCTCCTATGTCCAGTGTGGAAAGGACACTAAAGTCGATGTTGACTAAAGGAGTTTGAAAATCAACGGAAAGGTCAAGGTTACCTGTGAATTTGACGTTATGAAGGTGGGTCTTGATGTATTCTCCGCTCATCTTAGTCAGCATGGCGTCACAGACTCCACGAGTTGACCCGCACAACTTTTGGTGGATTTCCTGGGAATGAAAAGTAGCTTTAACAAAACCTGGCACCTTGTGTAAACGATATCAGGTGACAAACTTTAATAGAATAGATTGACTTCAATCCATCCTTCGCAGAAAAAAAGATGTTTATTCAATAATAATATACTGCAACTTCTTGGTAGTTACACAAAGATAATCCTATTTGAAATATAACTACATCCGCATAACAATACAGGTCCACTAGAATATAATTTCACTACTAAAATACGACCATTAACAGCGGGTAACAATAAGCTTCAATAATATGTATCTAGCTCTAAGTACAAAAACGACTACAATACGTGTACTGTCTCTACTGACTTCAAGTGACTACCATCAACTGAACTAAAGTTACTACCGACTAAAAATCGATTTAGTCAATCTTACTTCCTCTTGCTATGTCCGAGGTTTCTAGTGTCTTTTCACCGACCTGACCCGAGGTGAACATATAACAGGCAATGTTAAGCGAGACTGTGACACATTGATATGACCATCGACGAACCTATTCTCTGTGGCACTTTACGTCTCGAGAGACGATCTTTTCCCTTTGCAACTTCTTGTGTGACTAAAGAGGCCAATAGTTGATACACAGCTGCGATCGCAGGTTGGGCATATATAATCACCAGGCGCCGTTGCATTTTCACCCTTCTTTCTGCTTCTATTGTGTATGACATCTGCAATCCGTGACCCTTACTATATGCTCTCTCCCCATGTGGATCTATCTAGTTCCACCTCTTCCCAGTTGCCAGTGTCGATTTTGAAGAGCTTCATGTCGCGTTTGCATACATCCGTATAACGTAAAAGTGGGAGACCAGCGGCTCTCCAGGTGTATGTTTCTTCTGGCTGGTGAAAACTGGCCAGCTGTAGCCTACTTTATAAATATGGTCATCGTCTAGCTGTGTTCTACTTCTGGCTTCTCTTTGTATTTTAAGAAGTGTTATAGATTTAAACTTTTATTTTTAATAGACCTTAGAGAAAAACTCTTATCATACATTGCACTTTCTATAATGCTCCTACTTGTCTCAACCTCTGGCCAACTTTTCACAAGACTGATGCTCTTTCTGTCTAGAGCAGGGTTCTCAACCTGTGGGTCGCGACCCCCTTAGGGGTCGATTGACGATTTGCCAGGGGTCGCCTAAGACCATCAAAAATATGGATTGTTATTGTCTATTCTTCTATTGCTGTATGTGTGTGTGTGTGTGGGGGGGTCGGGTCAGAGTGGGGGGTTGTAAAAAGGGGTCGCCGAGCATAAAAGGCTGAGAACCGCTGGTCTAGAGAAACAATAAGTGTGTACAGAAAACAGCAGCGCCAGCTTTCCTCTTGGGAAACACTCACGGGAATTTAGATCAAGGAATCATTAGCTGCTTATGTTTGACGATTGACTTTCTAGTTGCGGTACAAACCAAATTGTTTGCAACTAATTGCGAAGCAGCTCAGTTTGCAGGTGCAGCCAGGATTCTCTTAAATCAGTGTTTCCCAAACTATGTTCCGCGGAACCCTAAGTAAGGCCTGAATAGGTGTTCAATGAATTACTGGAATAAGTAACTGGTAGACCACTATTTGAATTAATCCCTCTAAAAAAATAATGCAAAGTGTTCCGCTAAATACTTAGAAAGTGTTAGAAACACTACCATAGATAGAGCCACAAGTTAGGGACTCCAGTCTTGATTTTTCCTAGAGATGTTTGAAATTCCCCTACTAGTATGACGATCTTCATTTGCACGAAGCTCCAGAATTTTAAGGCGACTTAACCCTTTAATATATCAGTAGGAGCAGTTTTTCCTAGTCTGTGTCTAAGGCACATGAACAGACTAAGGCCTGGTTTTGATTAACAGATGCAATTTAGGAATCATTTAAAATTATATTAACTCTTTCTCTCCTAATTGACGATACCAACGTTGTTCTTAACAAACTATATTAAAATTTGGTTTTATAAACTTTGACATATAAACACAGCATGCATTATTCTCTATTTATATACCTAATATAACATTTCCTGATTACATACAAAAAAGGTTATTGAAGTTTAATCAAAACCGGGTAGTGGCACGCAAATGAGCAAAAGGAATAAATACATTGGAGCGTGGGGAATAATTACGAGAGAAAGAGTTAATAAGAAGTAAACTGTGTGATATATACCAAGTACTTGAGGTGATATATACCAAGTAATTGACGTGATATATACCAAGTACTTGACGCGGCATATACCAAGTAATTGACGTGATATATACCAAGTAATTGACGTGACATATACCAAGTACTTAACGTGATATATACCAAGTACTTGAGGTGATATATACCAAGTAATTGACGTGATATATACCAAGTACTTGACGCGGCATATACCAAGTAATTGACGTGATATATACCAAGTACTTGACGCGGCATATACCAAGTAATTGACGTGACATATACCAAGTACTTAACGTGATATATACCAAGTACTTGAGGTGATATATACCAAGTAATTGACGTGATATATACCAAGTAATTGACGTGACATATACCAAGTACTTAACGTGATATATACCAAGTACTTGAGGTGATATATACCAAGTAATTGATGTGATATATACATAGTACTTGACGTGGTATATACCAAGTAATTGACGTGATATATACCAAGTACTTGAGGTGATATATACCAAGTAATTGACGTGATATATACCAAGTACTTGACGTGATATATACCAAATACTTGACGTGATATATACTAATTAATCAAAAAATCTAACAAGTAATAGATGCGATATATGACAGTAATTGATGTGATATAACAAAAACTCAGCCTATGAATAAATCGATAAACTGGAATAAAAAGGAGACCAATACTTTTGGATACCAACCTTGAACGCGTAAGCAAACGCCATGATGGAATCAGAAACAAACTGAAGCTGGGCTTCCATCATGAAATTCCCAGGTGTGATCCTTTCATCTCCTGTGCACGTGCGGTTGTGGTGGTTGTAGGGCGTCTGGGGGGTGCCGTTGTAGCGGCAGTTGAAGTGATCCTGAAGATAGCAAAAGATAAACTCAGGTAAGCTCTCTGAGATAGGAGCCAAATTTGAATCCAACAGCACATCCTTATTTTTATGGTGTCACGCAAGGGAGATCATTAGCTTTACTTCTGCTCCATACGATCAATTTTAAATTGTGAAAAAATACAGCTTGATTACGTCACCGTTATTTCTTAAGCGCTGTATTCCACACCAATCTTCAGACTCGAAGACAAGCCTTATATTTATTTAGAGAGAAACAGTGAATATCTTTCGGTTACTGAAATATAGAAAACATTGCATACATTACCTGTGAAGAAACAAGTTCCTTTAATTGTAAAGAATTTACAAATAGCGTATGTACAGGGCTAACATTTATATACAAGCAACTCCACTAGATGGTTTCTTCTACTCCTTGATTACAACATTTCCCATATCAATCTCTAACAAAAAGTTTACGGGCGTAAATATAAAAATAAAAAATTCAAAGGTCATGTGGAACCGAACCTCTGAATCCTAGCTATGTACTTATGAAGCATTGTGTCTGATTATATGTTGTCCTATTACAACACTATGTTACGCTCGTCTAGTATTTATAGTGAATAGTTGTAAAAATGGTTTAGTTTTTCTTGCATAGTGGATTAAAAAAATTAAAAGTTTTCAATATCTTTTGTATTTTTTTTTTGCGGTCTACAAAGGACAGGCAGATCACATAAAACTAAAACAGTTAATCAGATTTCTGGGTCGCTAAAAATGGGATCAGAAAGATGAGGGCTCTGCAAAGGTGTGTCACTGTGTGCTGCAAGCTTCCTAAAGGTCCCCAGGTTCTGAATGTGGTAGATCAGGGGTTCTCAACCTGTGGATCGCGATGTCCCTTGGGGGTCGATTGACCATTTGCCAGGAGTCGCCTAAGACCATCGATAATATGGATTGTTATTGTCTACTCTTCTATTGCTGTGTGTGTGTGTGGGGGGGGGATCGCGGCAGAGTAGGGGATTGTAAAAAGGGGTCAACGAGCTTTAAAGGTTGAGAACAGCTGAATTGGTAAGCGAAAGGATCCTAGCGTATAGAGAACGTTAAAAGCATGACCTAGTGCTCTAGATTTAGTGTTCTTGGTCTCTAGATCCATTACAAATTGAATTACTTGACTGTTCCAAAGTAGTGGATACCATTACACTTCGTCAAAAGTATTTTTTTTTAAAGTATGTTTTTCACGTTTTTACAAAGCTTATATCCGTCTGTCCGTCTGTCTGGTACAACTTTTTTGCAATTTATTTCTCCCACTTCCCATTCTCGGATAAAGTAAAAAAAACAACACTTTTTTTTAAATATAGCGCAACTTTTATGCTTATAACATGCTCAGAGCGTTACGTTCGATATCTCGTTTGTGAAGCAGCCGGGGGAGGGTGGGATATCTGGGAGAAGGTCTTCCGTGTTGCCTTTAGGTGCTCAGTAAACACAACTCTGCTCGAGTCGGGTGTCGAACTCGAGTCCCATTTATAGGTAGCCAAGCCAAGTTCAAAGCGTACTTAGCCTCTCGGGCATACATCCCACTTTGCACAATTCTTCAAGGTCCCTAACGAAACATGAATTTAATCATAAATTAACCAATTGATTTAATTAAACAGTGGCTATTGATTAGTTTTGTTTGATTTAGTAAAGTGGAAATAAATCTTATAGATTTTACATTTTAGTGCAGACTTTAAGTGTTCATGACGATGTGCTCTAATTATAATCTGACCTGTTCCTATATGGCTGCAAATGTACAGTTCTTTCCTTTATATAGACTTTGTTGCTGGGTTTTTTTTTACGTTTTTTTTTAAATATTTTGCTTGTTTTAGCCTAAAAATACTTTCACAGACTTAAATTTAAGTTCTTTAAAAAAAAATATTTCTTAGCCTATCCTTTACGCGAACCGTCTCACAAAACAATAATTTAAAAAAAAAATATTAAAAAACAAAAATACATGGTAATTACTTTTTTTTTATTTAAACAAAGCAAAATCTTTCCTGGACCATAAAATGATACATTCCCAAAAAATTGAATTCTCTTGTCCGGTTGAAAATTAGTTGCAATCTCGATCTAAGCTCGCCTAAAGTGCGTGACATTCTTCTAGAATCTAGATCATCCAGTTTAATCAAGTTGTAAATATAAAAAAAAATATCTAGCGAAAAATTAATTATTTCCTTCTGTGAAACATCCAAACATCATTGAAAAGATTCATAACTTGACGTGGAAATGATAGATAAATAAATAATACACCTAATTATGTTCCGGTTGTTTAATTATAAATATCTTATCTTATAAGATACAGACATTACTTCAAAAAAGATGATTACGTCATACGCGTTTTCCTAGGTCAATCTAGCCATGCATGTTAATGAATGACTTTAGCTCTGCCAAGTCATTGGCTTTCCTGGCTAGCTCAGGCAACCCATTCCATGTTATAATAGCACTAGGGAAGAAGGAGTATTTGTACACATTTGTCCTAGCATATGGAATAAAGAATGTGCCCTTATCTTTCTTAATATGTTACCAAGGAAGCACCTGAAATTTTGTTTAGAGGATAGATTTATTGTGTTAAGCGCTTCCGCGGTGATGAGTACTTGAACTATGAACAAACTCAAAGGAGGTAATGCCGAACTCAACATCCACACCGACGCAAGGCCAACAATCGATAAGGGAACCGTCGGTTGTCCTCTTCTTATTCCTACTGTAAATGAGAAAGTGTCTTGATTCTAAGCCTCTCTTAGAGCGTTCTTACTTTTTAAAGATCTATCACGTCATTTGTCACTAAGTAAAAGTTTCCCCCTTATTCCCGAAACAAAATAACTAAATTCTAATCGTGTCATAACAAGTGTTAATCTTAAGATATAAATAATCTGTCATAGCACAAAGGAGAAATAGAATTTATATGAGTTAAGCGTGGAAAAGTGCTAGAAAACAAGTACACACCAACAGGTCCGGCCTTAGCCCTTAGGCATAGGCAAACTAGGAAGTCATCAAAGTCCTCCGACTGTTGGGGGGCCTCGCACAGGTCTCTACTATGATTTAAACTTTATTCACTAATACATAATGGTAACATTTAGACTACAGACAATTTTTCATCCTTTTGGATTGAGCTAAAAATTTAGTTTAGTATGAATATGCTTAAGAAGTTTAAGGAACGCTAATTCAACGCTATGGAAATGGCACAATTTGAAGTACACTTATTTGTTGATTGAGATATAGATACAGTAAGGTTGTTGTATTTATTGCATAATTTTTTTTTTATTATTTCATTTGGGGGGCCAACCTATTCACTTCGCCTAGGACTTCCAACGACATATGGCCGGTCCCAAAATCAACGACAGAATTGGATTATCTTTTCAATTTTTTAAAAACAATCTTGCTGTATTAGCCTTCTACTATCAACTGACCCACATTCATTCATGAAACACAATTGATAACAAAGTTCACCCAGTACTGGTCACTAAAGACAACAAAGAAATGGAATGTCGAAAAAATAAAATATATTCTGTGTGATACACATAGACACCATAGATGTCACAGATCAAAACTTGTGTATGCATTCACAAATTATTGGTTTGGTTGAGTGGTATGCATTCAGTTCTGTCATCTCGATGGTGCCAGGTTCGAACCTTGTTATCCGCAATCCTCCGCTGTTCTGCGGAAGGCTCAGGCTAAGATACAATGTATATAACAAGATTCAACTCTGAAGGAATATCCGATACGTGAAAAACAAATACTCTTCCAGTGATTACTCAAATAAATATCTTAATGATGTTCAGACGAAACATTAAAAGCTGTTTTTGTATGTACATCGCTCTCTCTCTCCCTTTCTCTCTCTCTCTCTCCCTCTCTCTCTCTCCCTCCCTCTCCCTTCCTCTCTCTCTCTCCCCCTCTCTCTCTCCCTCCCTCTCTCTCTCTGTCCCTCTCTCTCTCTGTCCCTCTCTCTCTCTCCCTCCCTCTCTCTTTCTCTCCCTCTCTCTCCCTCCCTCTCTCTCCCTCTCTCCCTCCCTCTCTCTTTCTCTCCCTCTCTCTCTCCCTCCCTCTCTCTTTCTCTCCCTCTCTCTCCCTCCCTTCTTCTCTCTCTCTCTCCCTCCCTCTCCCTCTCTCTCTCCCTCCATCTCTCTTTCTCTCCCTCTCTCTCCCTCCCTCTCTCTCCCCCCTCTCTCTCCCTCCCTCTCTCTCCCCCCTCTCTCTCCCTCTCTCTCTCTCTCTCTCCCTCTCTCTCTCCCTCTCTCTCTCTGTCACTCTCTGGTGAGTCTTACCTCCCAGTACTCTCCAAACCAAGGGTTTCGTTTGTTGTTTGTTGGTGTCAGATTCAGGAAGTACTCTTTAAATCCTTTCACCTCTTCTGCGATTGGCTGAACAGTGACCGCTCCTTCCAGCTAAACAGAAACATACAGTTCAATGAATATAACACTTTCGGACAAATATGTTTAAGTTTGCTATTTTTATGTCATGTACTAGTTTCTTCTGCTGTGCGTTTTACAGCACGATTAGTTGCATAGTTAATAAACTAATAATAAACGTTTAACAACTTAAAGCATATATGCATGATTTTTCTATAATTTTAAAATTCGTTTCTTTAATAAAGATTTAGTATACAGAAAAATTATGCAATTAAAAGGAAAAATCAACACAGTTATAACATATATCAATTGATATCAGAAAAAAAAACAAGATTGTAATATTCTTTGGTTGGTAAAACTAATGTTATTGTACCTGATTATATCTCTTTATACTCTAAAAAATCATTGCGACCTATATATTTTTTCCCATCTAACGTAGATTAATCTGTTTCCTTTTACTCGATATAAGTTTGAATGCGTATCTTAGTCTTAACTACATAAAATTTCGATTAGTCTCTAGGGTATGTCTCACGGTTAATTAGCGTAAGTCTTCAAACCTACCTCTGGTTCGTTGCCTTTAAAAGCCAGGCCTCTAGCGCCCCAACCGTCAGAGCCGATCCAAGCAAACTTTCCAGTGGCGTCGTTTCTTCTCACTGCCCTCATCAGCCCGGCCACTTCCTGGTCAGAGGCGAATACTATAACACCTGGAAAAAGAAGATGTAGTTAGGTGGTCGTAAGTCTCTTACTGTCTCTCTCTTTCACACACACACACTCATATAGACACACACTTACACACACTCACATAGACCCACTGTTACACACACTCACATAGACACACTGTTACACACACTCACATAGACACACTGTTACACACACTCACATAGACACACTGTTACACACACTCACATAGACACACTCTTACACACACTCACATAGACACACTCTTACAGAGACACACTCTTATACACACTCACATAGACACACACTTACACACACTCACATAGCCACACTCTTACATAGACACACTCTTACACACACTCACATAGACACACTCTTACATAGACACACACTTACACACACTCACATAGACACACTCTTACATAGACACACACTTACACACACTCACATAGACACACTCTTACATAGACACACTCTTACACACACTCACATAGACACTCTTATACACACTCACATAGACACACTCTTACACACACTCACATAGACACACTCTTACACACACTCACATAGACACACTCTTACACACACTCACATAGACACACTCTTACACACACTCACATAGACACACTCTTACACACACTCACATAGACACACTCACATAGACACACTCTTACACACACTCACATAGACACACTGTTACACACACTCACATAGACACACTGTTACACACACTCACATAGACACACTGTTACACACACTCACATAGACACACTCTTACACACACTCACATAGACACACTCTTACACACACTCACATAGACACACTCTTACACACTCTCACATAGACACACTCTTACACACACTCACATAGACACACTCTTACACTCACTCATATAGACACACTGTTACACACACTCACATAGACACACTCTTACACACACTCACATAGACACACACTTCCTCTCTCCCTCACACACTCTCTTACTCACACTTTCACATCCACACATTTTCTATTCCCGCACTCTCATTCCCACACTTTCTCGCTCTACACCTCACACCCTCTCTCATACCCTTTTAATCTCACTCTCTTCCAAACACACTCTCTAATACTATTTCGTCACAAACACACACTCTCTCACACACACAAGCGCTCTTTTCTTACACACTCTTCTAGAATTGGTAGGCGCGTTGGGGTCCCGGGTTCGAATCCTGGTGAAGACAGTGATTTTTTTAATTTCTGGATCTTTGGGCGCCTCTGAGTCAACCCAGCTCTAAATGGGTACCTGACATTAGTTGAGGGAAAAGTTAAGGCGGTTGTGCTGACCACATGACACCCTCGTTAACCGTAGGCCACAGAAACAGATGACCGTAACATCATCTCCCCTATAGACCACAAGGTCTGAAAGGGGAACTTTACTTTACCTCTAGAATAAGCTATATATGTATATACATATTAAGTCCAGGATTAGAAATGTCACATGACTTCCTGCCAACACTTTACCTCTGGCAAACTCTTTCTCCAGCAGCTTGAAGACAATCTTGTCGTAGTCCTGCTCCGTGGGCACCCCAGAGTCTTTCAGCAGCTTCTCTCTGAGAGCTATACAAATGTCTTTGGTCTTGCGCAGTAATACCTCCACCTCGTTAAAGCCCTGGTCAATAAAGAGATGTCACAAACATCTTAGTCCGGCATCAAGATATACATATAACATACATCTTAGCCCGGCATCAAGATATACATATAACATACATCTTAGCCCGGCATCAAGATATACATATAACATACATCTTAGCCCGGCATCAAGATAAACATATAACATACATCTTAGCCCAGCATCAAGATATACATATAACATACATCTGAGCCCAGCATCAAGATAAACATATAACATACATCTTAGCCCAGCATCAAGATATACATATAACATACATCTTAGCCCGGCATCAAGATATACATATAACATACATCTTAGCCCGGCATCAAGATATACATATAACATACATCTTAGCCCGGCATCAAGATATACATATAACATACATCTTAGCCCGGCATCAAGATATACATATAACATACATCTTAGCCCAGCATCAAGATATACATATAACATATATCTTAGCCCGGCATCAAGATATACATATAACATACATCTTAGCCCAGCATCAAGATAAACATATAACATACATCTTAGCCCAGCATCAAGATATACATATAACATACATCTGAGCCCAGCATCAAGATAAACATATAACATACATCTTAGCCCAGCATCAAGATATACATATAACATACATCTGAGCCCAGCATCAAGATAAACATATAACATACATCTGAGCCCAGCATCAAGATATACATATAGCATACATCTTAGCCCGACATCAAGATATACATATATAGCATACATCTTAGTCTGTAATCTAGATATACTTGTAAACATAGAGATTTAGCACATCTAAGGCTGGCATTAAGATATAATAGTAAACATACTAGCAAGGTACCTGTGGGAATATGACGTTAGACCCATTCCGGTAAGTTGAGAGTGACTGAACACAACTTGAGAGCAATACTGTATATTATGTAATAAGTAACAGTGCAAATCCAAGAGAACAACACATACGACACACACACACATGTGGCTCATGGGATAAACGAGAACAAGGTCCTGAAACTACGGGTCATTTGAAAGGTCAGTATTATATGTCAACCATGAAACTTGCTAGGATTCCGAGTTACATGCTAAATCTTCATATATTCTGAATGCACGTTTGCTTTTTTTTAAAGTATAGGAACCTGGAGACTTTCTACAGCGTCCTGACTAAATGTTTTACATAAACTTAATAGTGTTTGAAATTTGGAGACTTCCCACAGCGCCATCGTCCTGACTGACTGTTTTGCGTCATCTTGTTAGCAGAGCAAGAGACAGCATTTCATGAAAGCACCTTTGTTAAATAATATTAAGGCTTGCCTTCGAGTCCGAAGATTTATGAGAAATGCAGTATTTCCCGTGACGACGCAGCCCCAGCTGTAACCTACATAATTTGCCAAGCCCGGGGCAAGCATAACCATTGTCCGCCGGTGGGCGATTAAGATTTTTTTTATCGCCGTCTGCGTCTGTCCTCGGCGGCAGCGGATTTTCTTTTGGTGTCTAATGTGTATCCTGCAGTCTTTGTGAGTGACCCCCAGCTGTCTCTGACTGAGGCCGCATGCAACACCTTTGTTAAGTAATGAATGCCTGTCCTAATTAGCAGGAGGTCGATTGTGATCCCTAGCTCAGTTTTCGTGGACACATTTTTTTTTAAATTCGTTTGAATAATAGAAAAGTCATTGCCTAATTGAAGGCAAGGTCGACGTTAAACAAAATGACCTATCGATAATTCCTAGGACGATGTGCCATCAGCCTGATGTTCCAATTTATGTGTTATTCCTTTTTGTGCTCACGCCTCTCTTTTTGGTTATTTCGGACTCATACTGCCGATAAAGGTTATATTTTTTTTTTATAAAAAGGAAACCTCAGCATTTGCGTTATTTATCTTTAGCTTTGTCATCATAGGAATCCTTGACCCTTATGCCTCTTTTATTTGCCTCTTTTTGGGGCTTTATATGCCTATTTTTTGTGTCCTCCTGCCTCTTTTATTTGCCTCTTTTGTGGGCTTTTTTTAATTAGTATTTTTTTTATTTATTTATAAGTTCCCACATTTTGCTAATATTAAATTATATTTGAAATATGATTAGCCTGTATTTAATTAGTTAATAAAATAATGAATCTACATCAATAATAGATGCTAACTTCAACATCTATTTTTTATCCACAATCATCATATTTTATTACATTGAATATTGCGGTACAGAGGAGAACTGAAGAGGCCACATTGATCAAAAACATGGAGTCAATGAAAACAAAAACATAGCCCAGTGAACCTAGATTTGTTCATGAGAGACTTAAGCCATTCAAACAAATCAAAGATCTAAAAACTGTTTTAAAACTATTAAACAACATTTCCAGCCTATAACAATGACAAGGATGAAATTGTTGGACCAGCATCAATGTCAAGAGAATAACTTAACAAGAGTCAGCGGGTTCAAAGATGACATAGTCAAGTGATGCCCAGGCAACAGCCCTAATCCTGCCTGTGACACCAACCAACACCTCCAAAGTTGTACCTGCAGTGCAGAATACAACAGGTCAGGGTTGATTCTATTGGACTATGTTGTGCAGTTATGCCACAAAGTAGAAATGTGGCCTTGATTGATCTATACCACCTCCATTATTGATTGATGGAATGAATAGTCCGCATATATAACAATAAAGTCCTTCAGCAAAAATGTCAAGGAATGAAGGAAATACAACTCATTCAAAAAAGATTCCTTTCTGCGGTACAAGCTTCTATAAGTACTGTATGGAGAAATTATTCCAAGATAAAATATTAGGAAATGTGAAGAAACAAGTCCTTTTAAGTGTAAACTGCCTTTTTATTGTGCAGCATTCAAACATAACATATTTACAAGGCGAACATTATCTACAGATAACCAACTCCGCTAGATGACTTCCTTCTGCATATCTCTAACACACTCGACTTACCCGCAAGTCCCCAAACTCCCCGGTACCCAACACTTGACCGTGTGTCACGGTTGACCACACATAGTAACCGTGTCACAATGGGCATCCATAGCTCCAAGATCAGTAGTACATGCCAGGCCATGCTAAATGTTACTTACACTCTACCACAGGGGTTCTCAACCTGTGGGTCGCGACCCCCTTGGGGGATCGATTGACGATTTGCCAGGGGTCGCCAAAGACCATCGAAAAAATGGATTGTTTTTGTCTACTCTTCTATTGCTGTGTGAGTGTGGGACGGGGGGGGGGGTCGGGACAGAGCGGGGGATTGTAAAAAGGGGTCGCCGAGCATAAAAGGTTGAGAACCGCTGCTCTACCAGATTAAAATAGGGAACAATATCCGTGGCATTGTACGCCTTTGTGATGCTATAGTTCCCTTTGCAACTTCTTGTGTGACTAAATAAGCCAATCCTTGATACACAGCTGCGGTCGCTGGACTTGACTTTTGATTTGAGGCACATCGGCACAATTTAGGTCATGTCGTGCCTGCAGTCCCCTAAGGATCCCTCTCTCTCTAAACAACAAGGGCCAGATTCTATATAGTTGTCCCATTAAAATCAAGGTCTATTCACACTTAAAATAGTAAAGGTAGTCGCTGCGGTCGCTGGTTGGGCATATGTAATCACCAGGCGCCGTTGCATTTTCAACCTTCTTTCTGCTTCTGTTGTGTATGACATCTGCAATAGTAGCTTGTCAGAAATAAAGTCTGTATCGCGACACATTGGTAGTAACCAGTCTCATGTGTACCTAACGCCCACACTTAACGTTTACAATTTCCTAAAATTATTTCCCTTTGTTTGGAAAAAAAATAAAAAAACAGCAACACAATTGGTCTAAGAAAAAAAGTTGATAGGCCATACAAAATAGCAGCCTAGACTCAAAGGAGAGAAAATGATTAAAAACAAAATGATGATGAAACTGTACTTTATATATGTCTATGGATTAGATATATTTTTTTATATACACTTACCAGGGTGATGGTAATGAAGCAGGAATAGACGGATTTATAATTATAGTCATTATTTTATGTATGTGGCAGAGCACAGATTGAACTTTTCTATGACTTGTTATAAATTCTGTGTTGTTTTATAAGACTTTCAGGTTATGATGATGACAATTTTGTTGTTGTTGCTTATTTTCAGACAAGTTTTTAAATTTAAAAAAAGACATTTGTCTTCAATTTCTTGCTTCAGTAATGAAAATCCATGAAACAATGACACACACACACAAAATGAATTGAAATGCACACATCATATGACATTGACAAACTCCTGTCGGCCTTTTTGCGGCTTAACTTGTTAGTGTATATCACTGATGCCCAACCTTACTTGTCCGGCGGGCCATTTTCATTTCCAGCCCTCGTGTCGCGAGCCACGAAAAGATACAAAAACGAAATGAAATTAGCCTGAAACTATTTGATTAGTAATAGAAACCCGTTGATCTAGTACCCGAAGTTTAACAATCTTTCATTCGAGGCTCAAATCAAGAATGTCGCCATATTTGTTTCATAATGCCGTTTATATGTTGTTGTATTTTTAAACAGCCCACACTTTCCTAATGAAACAAATATGTTGGCCTACTATCATGTTCCACAAACAAGTAAATATCCGTTCACTTTTCCTGGTAGATTGTCCATTCAGAGTCCCAACTCATAAACACACAAATGTTACAATTCATGGTAGGCCTAGCTAGCCATTAGAGAGGGGGCCATAACGTAGGTAAAGATACATTTGTCATCCTTTTTTATTTCGAGGGTTGTCTTCTAGACTTTGTGCTAACGTTTCGGCGGGCCGGATGGAACCAGGGCCGGATCTGGCCCGCGGGCCGTATTTTGGGCATCACTGGTGTATATCATCTGTTCTTTATAAAGAAATTGTTTTGCTATATATATCTGCATTGGAAATCAAGTCACTAAAAGAGCGTAAGCTAGATTTTAAAACACCATCCTCTAAGTGGTCCAGAGCTAATGGTTAAATTTAGCAATAACCAAAAAGATGTTTTTGCGTCACTAAGTATTTCATGCATTTTCATACCAAGATTATCTCTTGAAGTACCAGACACCTGGACTTCAATCCTGCAGTTATCATTTCGTTCATGATCCCGAGCCTTTTCTTCCTGCTCTTTTGAATCTTCTGAATGTGTGAAGCCTGAAAACTGACGGATATTTTTCTTTTTTTTATATCTCTGCTGAAGAGCCAGTTCGTATATACAGCACTCTGTGTAGAGGCTTCAAGTCGATGGCTTTAGTAATGTTGATCTGGTGGTCGATGAATGGAATATCACCAAGTTTTGTGCCTTTTCCTGCTTCTATTTCAAGTTTTTTGTCTTTTCTCCCAAAACTCTGCATCATTGTGGCAGAGGGTCGGTCCACCTTCTTCTTTTCACGTTTACCTTCTACAACCAAAGGAACTCTCAAGCAGACCAGATGGTAACTCTTCTACATCAGATTCATCCTCTTCTTCATCAACATTCTCTTCCTTTTCATCGTCCTCTTTCTTCCTGTCTTCCTTTGTTGTCGGCTTTTCTTTTTTTTTTTTTGTTACAGGCTTATCGTCATCCTTTTTCACCTCTTTGGCTATTTCTACCTCTTTGGCTTTTTCGACCTCTTTGGCTTTTTCGACCTCTTTGGCTTTTTCTACCTCTTTGGCTTTTTCTACCTCTTTGGCTTTTTCTACCTCTTTGGCTTTTTCTACCTCTTTGGCTTTTTCTACCTCTTTGGCTTTCTGATTCATTAACCTCCTCATCCGTCTTTATGTGGATGGCTGCCTGGTCGTGCGGTTTGCGCACTGGACTGTCGTTCGGATTTATCGACGGTCGAGGGTTCAAACCCTGCCCGCTCCCATCCCCCGTCGTCCTGCGGGAGGTTTGGACTAGGAAGTAAACTTCTACTCTGAAGGAACATCCGAAACATGTAAAAACATTTTTACATTTTATATAACTATCAGTAACTGTTTCATTTTCATCAAGGGCCATGGTCTACTTAGTTTAGCAGTTGATGAATTTCAACATCTAAGGAAATAGACTCTCGCAATTGCTTTTGGTTTTAACTCAATAAATGAGCTTATGTTACTGTCTTCTCATACTTTTAATTCATGTAATGTAACGAGTAAATATCTACTGTTATATTAAGGTAGGAAAAAACAATTAACCACACAATCAATTTTTTAGAGTTGATTACACATTTTGTCATTATTATTTAGTACTATTTTTATGAATTTGTTCTCATTTTCTGACACTGCCAGGGTCGAGCTTTGTTAAAAGGAAACAAAATGAACAGTGTCCAGTGAGAAATTTTTCTGATAATGTGGCCGGTCTACAAGAGTGCTGTCCTCTGACAAGTATTTGCCTCCCCTTAATAAATTTCATACTATAGCAATAAGATTGACATCGATTAGTAATTTGACTTTAACACCAAAAATATAATTTAAGAACAATAAATATACATTCAAGTCAAATCATGTAATCATTCGAGACATTGACAATCTTATAGTAAACAAATTTTGTTTTCCTGAAAAGATACAGTTGTGCCCCTAAATGTTTTGGGACTGAGTGCAATGTGCAATTTAACATAAAACACTGAACCATAATCTTGAAATCCAAAAACAAAACCTAATAGAATACTCCAGAAAGACACAAAGATAAAGGCACATTCCTTGTTCCATATGCTAAAACTAATTGGTGCAAATGCTCCTTCTTCCCTAGTGCTATTAGAACTTGAGTGACTTGGCAGAATTTAGGTCATTGGTTAATATGCATGACTAAATGCATGACGCGGAGAGTGTAACGGTCTTCCTTTTTGAAGTAACGTCTGTATTGTATAAGATAAGAATGTACCCCATTAAGGTATACGTACTACGCCACTGACTCAGCTCCGCTTCTTTAACCCTATTCATCGTCAATTATCTTAGTTTGTATTGCTTTGAAATTTACAAATACAGAATTGGCATAATTCTATCTCTCCGTAATTATTTTCCCACGTTTTGCAAGGAATTCTTCATTTTGCTCATTACTATTTCACTCCCCCTGTTATGATACGGCTTCAATAGCTTTGTTGTTTGTTATCAGAAAATATTTTATTTGGTATAGAATTAGAAGGGAAATGCATGCTCTTTTTATATAATTCAAAGTCAAGTTTTTAAAAAGTTAACATTTATTTTATTTTAATGAGGTCAAAATCAACGATGGTATCGTCGATTAGGATTAGGAGAAAAAGAGTTAAAAAAAAACAAAAAGATGATTTTGTCCTATCCGCGCAAGTTAAGCAGAGACTAAAATTCCGCTAGGTCATTGTTTGTCCTGGCTGATTTAGTCTTTAACGCGACAAGCTAAAAGACCTACCAGCCTTGCAATGCATTTTCTGTTGTTGCTTTTTTTAAGCGTTAAAACCAGGGCTTCTATTGCACTTGGAAACAAAACAACATAAAAAAAACACAAAAAGAACTAGAATCTCAAAAGACAAAGAGAACCGCGGTGAAATGGTCTAGTTAGCCTCGTGCGTGCGCAACGCCCCTAGAACAAAACAAAAAAAAAAAGGCGGTAAAATAGCATGCAGACGACATGTTCTGGCACGCGCTAGACATGATTATACATGGAGCAAGAGATCTTTGGGAAGGGATTTAATTGGTGCGCGCGTGTGTTTGTGTTTGTGATCTTTTGTGTATGTATGTGTTTGTATGTGTTTGTATGTGTGTAGGTATTGGAAATGCGGAGGGGGGGGGGGAGCTTCATCAACCGGAGATTGTTTATTTTTTTACACACGATGAGTTTTCTATTTAAGGGAAGACAACCTTTTTTTTTTATTGTTTAACACAAAGGCAATTTTCTTTTGGTGTAATACTATTAAGAAGCTGCAGAAACCATGGTTTTACAGAGCTTATATAAACACAATCTGTCTGTCCGACTGGGTGGGATCGTGTACACGTTATTCCCCCCCCCCTATTTCCATTCTGGAATCAAGCTAAAACTTTGCAGTTGTCCATTATCCATGACAACACATGAATCAATAATAAATCAACCAAGTAGTTAATAAATTACTCATACTGATTAATTTTGTTCTAAATAGAGAATGAACTAATCTAAAGGAAGATAAGCCTTATGTAGATAATAAAGCCAATCGCTAAAATTTGAAAATAACATTGGTTAACTAAAAATCGTCTGACGCCGCTAACCTCAAACTAAACGGGTAATTGACGTTCCTTTGGATACGTCAGCTGTCTGGAGAGGGGGGTACTGCTGTGTGGAGAGGGGGGTACTGCTGTGTGGAGAGGGGGGTACTGCTGTGTGGAGAGGGGGCGAGGGGGGTACTGCTATGTGGAGAGGGTGCGAGGGGGGGTACTGCTGTGTGGGAGATATCGTTCGTTTTCTGTATTGTGTAAATGGACAAAGTCTGGCATTACTAAAAGAAGTGGGGGGGGGGCGTGGGGGCTGAATGTCATAGCGCTTTGCTTCCTAACGGAGAGGTCACGGGCTTTAATTTCTGCACTAACGGGCACCTGACACTAGTTAGGCAAAAGTAAAGGCGTTTTGGCGTTGTGCTGGCCACACGGGACCTTCGCAGATGCTATATAGATCGCAAGGTCAGAAAAGGATACTTTTTTATTTTTTAATTTTTTTTTACCTTTACACAATTTTAATCACGCTAAATATTAAATATCGAGACCGATAGTTATAGGAGGCCTGGACAATGAGCAGCAACGTCGCAACCTGTGGGCTGTGACGTGGCAACGAGCTATTGGTCTAAACTGCCCACAGGCTGTGACGTTGCAGGTCCGTGTTGAGGCCTGCAACGACGAATGGTATCGCTTACATAGGTCTTCTTATTGGATTATCTACCTTTACTCCCCGTGATTCTAGTTACACTTCATACGTACTCAAAGGAGTATTGGTGTACTGTTTGGTTCTCTGGGAATGATCAGGCGTCACGCTTGGTTGGACACGTAAACTACAATGGTTTCTCCTCTCTGTACAGCATTAATTTATTTAATTATTTAACCTAATTTAATTATTATTTTAGATATATTCCCCCCTCCCCCCTCCCTTTTATAGAAGTGTTTTATCAGGTTATTTTTTTTTTCATTCTGTTAGAACAGTTAGAGTGATATACATCAAGAATGAAGAACAAAAAAGTTCGATCTTTTAATTCAATTTCGAATATATATATAATCCAATTTATTTTAAAACTTGCTAGAAGCTTGTAGAGATGCACACAAGTAAGGCTCCATTTCATCGCTCTGTGCAGCCTGTGGGAATGACATAGATAATAAACGAGTTGAAAGCTATTCCAAAATATTGCGTCTATTTTATTCTGTCGCATTTATAATTCTGTTATATAATTAGGTTTACGATTTTAAATTTATCATAAAATTCATGATAGTTCAATCGACTTGCGCTGCTTCTTGGCCGATCACGTGCAATAATGTCATAGACTGTACTTCTCTGCTTTTTGTATCCTGTCCACTTGCTATCGAATGTATCTGAAAGGATTGTTTGAACCTTTTCCAATTGTCTGCTACGTTGCCATTTAATTCCAGCGGTTGTGGCGGGTGGAGTCGGTCCATCTGACACCATGTAATAGACTAAATCAACATGAGCTTCAATAAACGCAATAATTTTATTAGTCTCTATTTATGTTCTTTACTCCAGCCACTTGTTCTCTAAATTGACCTCGTTTTACACACAGTCCTGACACACTGCTGTTCATTCAAGCATGTACACTCAAGGTCCACTGGCCATTTCATACACAGGCACACACACTGCACTACCGGCCCCTCAAAACACATACACTTACTATCACAACTTTAGCTCTGGAAGTGAGCGAGGGTATATTATATAGCCTTTTGTTCCCAATGAATCTTTCACATACCATTTTATTTTATGAAATCGCTATGAAGGTATATTTTGTTGTCAATTATTAGTAATGTTTTGTTATGTTAAATGCTCAATGTAAAACAAACTCCTCAAGGATAATATAGATATATTGTTGATGATCATTATTGTCAATTGTTGATTTTTCTAGTGGTGTACACAAATAGAGGCTAGCAAGGAAAAGATGTTCTCGCCTAATACATGTAAGCCATTTGACTAATACAAAGGTCGATTAGGTCAATACAAAGGTCAATCACAAATGAATATGTGGCCAACAGGCCCGTGATATTAGAACAAAAAAACGCTGAGTATTTTTTTCTATTAATATTTTTTAAAAACCCCTTATATAGCCCTTCCGTAAAAGTCAAATACACAAAAAAAACAAAAAAAAAACAACAACACTGGACTCTATGTCTGTTATTTCATTTTTAATATTTGTTGTCACACAACTAATATACAGACCCCCAACCCCTCCCTTGTAAGAAACCGTAGCAAATTTTTAAATCCCTTTTAAGTAATATTAAGCGTGGTCGAGAGGCCAAGTGCGCTTGAACTTGGCTTGGCTTGGCTACCTAGAAGGGGGCTCGAGGTTCGACACCCGACTCGGGCAGAGTTGTGTTTACTGAGCGCCTAAAGGCAGCACGGAAAATTAACTCCTAGATACCCCCTCCCCCCCCCCCCCCCACTGGTCCACAAATGAAATTGGACCAAAGCGCTCTGAGCATGCTATAAGCATATATAAAAGCTATAAATAAATATAAAAATCAGAATGTTCCATGTCAAGCAGAGCTGTGTTCGCTGAGCTCCTAAAGACAGGACGGAAACCTTCTCCCCTCATCTCAGTGGTCAACGGAAGAGACTGGACCTTAGAGTTCTGGACATGATATAAGGAAAAAAAAAGTTGCGCTGTATAAAAGCTATTTTAAAATTTGTATCCATTTAAAACTCCTTTCTTTTTTCTTTACAAATACTGATTCCGCAAGCAGAAATTAACAATGGGGTATAGAAAAGGTCACTAGATATTGTTATATAAGCCGAAGAGCTAATGACAACAGACCTCAAGGCCCTTAACATTCCTAAGACGATTCTCGTTGCCTGTCAGAGGGCGGTACTGTTGCAGACCGTTAGATAGTCTAAGAGCTGAGCCGAAGGCTCTTCCAGCTCTAAGTTTGAAAAAAATACCTGTTTGAGCGACTAACAGTAAAGAAAAAAAAAACTGTGAACACACAGTTCTGTGTGGAAGAGACTCAAGTCAATGCCTATGTAAAGCATTACTATTTCCGATTCATCTGGCCCCCGACGCATGGGCTAGACACGGCCGGAGGCCGAGTGCACCGGGAACCTCCGCCATTTTCCTATGTTGTACCAAGCTAACCGTGGAGGACTCGCCATTTGTGTCACGGGCCCTTGAGGAACGGCGCATGGATTATTGACAGGGTCGTGAGGGCTCTCTTTCAACTCCTCTCCGTGCAATGGGTAAGCTCTCGCCTACCCGAGGACACTCCCACGGGAGTTTTGTTTCGCCATTCATTTAGCCTAACCACTTCCTCTAATGGTCGTTTCCACCCAGATGCCACGATGAGGCAGAACGGAGTACCCGGGCTGCTGCAGACCTGCCACATCACCAGAAAATTCCTCAGTGGAAACTGTTAAAGGGACTACGATGAATTTTGTTTCTCTTTAGCGACCCTTGAAGCGCCAGAGAATGAATACTCGTTCATTTCTGACATAATAATAATAATAATAATAAGGGAGATAATCTCTCCTCTCCAAAAAGGTGATCCGAATCAACCTTCAAACTAAAAAGTATACATTTTGTTCTGCCTATAAGCTACTAGAAGAGGAACAACTAAGTTGCTTTGAAGAGTCGATGGGCTGTAAAGTAAAGCTAACTATAGATGGTATTATATTGCATCAAGCTAATAGAAGAAAGAGAAACTTACACATGTGTTACATCGACTACAAAAAAGCATTCGATTCAGTTCCGCATGATTGGCTATTTAAAAACCCTGGATACTCATAGAATCAACCCAGTAATAAATAAACTGTAGAAAATCTATATGGATAATTGGAAGATAGATCTACACATCATGATAAGCTAGGTTCTGTGAACATAAGAAGGGGTATATACCAGGGTGACTCTCTATCTCCACTCTAGTACTGCCTAGCGTATAACCCACTATCTAAACTACTCCATGGCACTACAATCGGTTTTAGGGTTGACACAAACTGTACAAAATGTGTGTCCCACTTACAACATATCTAGATGATTTAAGCAGTCTCGTGAAGCTAACAGATGTCGCTATTAAAAGACATGAACTACATAGCTTCTGTTTGCAAGGCTCATTAGTGACTTGTAGTAGCTTGAAGCTTTACACAATTGGTTGAACTATTCTAGTATTTCTAGTACATTTTGTTTTTAACGTCTTAGCATTGTCCGTATAATGCTGTGATTATTTGGAGAAATTCTTCTGCACCTAATTTGTCCAACTTTCCCTTCTCGAAACAGGCTGAAACTTCGCAAAAGTGTTTATTGTCAATGACAACAATCCAAAAAAATAACCAATTAGTTAATTAATCTTGCAGTATTAAGAGAAATGTCAGCAACTGAATGTTGTTGTTTTTTTCCACACATTCGATCTCAAATATTTTTTTTTAAATTTTGCTTTTTTTTTATTTTATGGAATAACGGCGAATTATCCCCCCTGCCAGTCACTGCGGGGGTGCTTATATGTTAAACGTGTCAATCTAGAAACATTTTGATTTACGAGAATACAGGTAGTCCTCGACTTACGACGGTGTTCCGTTCCTACGTGGAGTCGTAAACCGAATTTCGACGTAAGTCGGATCATACATTCATACAGAGTACTGTAGCATAATAACAGTGCTGTACTGTACAGCAAACACTTAATCTTTCCATCTCAATACTAAGCCCACTACGCTGGTTTGTTATCACTTCATGGGAGCAGATCCTTTCACGTGTTCAAGGATACGATCTCTATCCTTAATAATCGTAGCGACGGTCGAACGACTAAGTTGTAATGACCTGCCAATTTCTGTTGGTGTTTCCTTCCTTATCAGATCGCCTTATGATGTCCACTGTCACCTCCATGGTGATGGCCTTCCTTTTCTTTGCTGCATCTTTTTCTTTAGGGTCAGATGAGTCTGGCTTATGTTTGGGAGCCATAATGAAGGGTCCTATGGCATGCAGGAGACTACTTGTCCTCTTGTAACGGTACAGTGTACGGTAATGGACTACACTGCTGTATACATGTATTCCTCCGCCACTGCGCGTAAGTCGGACTGAGCCGTCGTAAACAGCGTCGTAACCATGAAACGACGTAAGTCGGACTGAGCCGTCGTAAACAGCGTCGTAACCATGAAACGACGTAAGTCGGACTGAGCCGTCGTAAACAGCGTCGTAACCATGAAACGACGTAAGTCGGACTGAGCCGTCGTAAACAGCGTCGTAACCATGAAACGACGTAAGTCGGACTGAGCCGTCGTAAACAGCGTCGTAACCATGAAACGACGTAAGTCGGACTGAGCCGTCGTAAACAGCGTCGTAACCATGAAACGACGTAAGTCGGACTGAGCCGTCGTAAGCAGCGTCGTAACCATGAAACGACGTAAGTCGGACTGAGCCGTCGTAAACAGCGTCGTAACCATGAAACGAGGTAAGTCGGACTGAGCCGTCTTAAACAGCGTCGTAACCATGAAACGACGTAAGTCGGACTGAGCCGTCGTAAACAGCGTCGTAACCATGAAACGACGTAAGTCGGACTGAGCCGTCGTAAACAGCGTCGTAACCATGAAACGACGTAAGTCGGACTGAGCCGTCGTAAACAGCGTCGTAACCATGAAACGACGTAAGTCGGACTGAGCCGTCGTAAACAGCGTCGTAACCATGAAACGACGTAAGTCGGACTGAGCCGTCGTAAACAGCGTCGTAACCATGAAACGACGTAAGTCGGACTGAGCCGTCGTAAACAGCGTCGTAACCATGAAACGACGTAAGTCGGACTGAGCCGTCGTAAGCAGCGTCGTAACCATGAAACGACGTAAGTCGGACTGAGCCGTCGTAAACAGCGTCGTAACCATGAAACGAGGTAAGTCGGACTGAGCCGTCTTAAACAGCGTCGTAACCATGAAACGACGTAAGTCGGACTGAGCCGTCGTAAACAGCGTCGTAACCATGAAACGACGTAAGTCGGACTGAGCCGTCGTAAACAGCGTCGTAACCATGAAACGACGTAAGTCGGACTGAGCCGTCGTAAACAGCGTCGTAACCATGAAACGACGTAAGTCGGACTGAGCCGTCGTAAACAGCGTCGTAACCATGAAACGACGTAAGTCGGACTGAGCCGTCGTAAGCAGCGTCGTAACCATGAAACGACGTAAGTCGGACTGAGCCGTCGTAAACAGCGTCGTAACCATGAAACGACGTAAATCGGACTGAGCCGTCGTAAGCAGCGTCGTAACCATGAAACGACGTAAGTCGGACTGAGCCGTCGTAAACAGCGTCGTAACCATGAAACGACGTAAGTCGGACTGAGCCGTCGTAAACAGCGTCGTAACCATGAAACGACGTAAGTCGGACTGAGCCGCCGTAAACAGCGTCGTAACCATGAAACGACGTAAGTCGGACTGAGCCGTCGTAAGCAGCGTCGTAACCATGAAACGACGTAAGTCGGACTGAGCCGTCGTAAACAGCGTCGTAACCATGAAACGACGTAAGTCGGACTGAGCCGTCGTAAACAGCGTCGTAACCATGAAACGACGTAAGTCGGACTGAGCCGTCGTAAACAGCGTCGTAACCATGAAACGACGTAAGTCGAGACCGTCGTGACCCTAGTTTGCTGAACATTTTTAAAAATAAATGTTCATTTTATACACACCATTCATGTCCTAACAGCAAGCTGCTGCTACACATTTTTAGTCCATTTATATCTATTTATGACAAGGAAAAAAAAAGATAATCAACCTTGGTTTAGATGAGATGATGGGCCGGACTTAATACCGAGGGTTGTTGAACATTATCCCTAGTCAAGAAATGATTACCCCATGGCTGGGATTATTACGGGTTACAAGCGCGAGTTATTGCTCCTGCTAGAGGAAGTGTGGCTTCTCTTTGCACACGTCACTAGAATGGTTGGCCTACATGTTTTTTTTCTAAGCCTCAATTTTTCCACAGCGCGGCGCCATTAAGCTTTACCCTGTGCTTCCGTCTTCCAGGTGGTCATATTGCAGGACATGACTCGCTGTCAAAAGTCAGTCTTCAAGGTACACAGGAAGAAGCACTAAGATAGGGCCGTCTAAAGAAGAGCTGGATGGATTCTTTTTGATCTTCAGACAGGGACAGCTGCAGATCAGGTAGAGTGGAAGGGTTGGGTTACGCGAACCATCATAGACTCTAGACGCAAGTCAAGGGATTGATGATGATGATGATAATGAAGATGATGCTGATGGGGATGATAATGTTGTTGATGATGATGATGATGATGATGATGATGATGAAAATGATGATGACGATGATGATGACGATGATGATGATGATGATGATGATGATGATGATGATGATGACGATGAAGATGAAGATGAAGATGATGATGATGATGATGATGAGGAGGATGATAATGTTGATGATGATGGCGATGATGATGATGATGGCGATGACGATGATGACTGATGAAAATGATGATGATGATGACGATGATGACAATGAAAATGATGATGATGATGATGATGACGATGATGATGAGGAGGAGGAGGATAATAATAATGATGATGACGATGATGATGATGGTTACAATAATGATGAAAATAATGATGAGGATTAGGATGGTGATGATGTTACGTTTGTAACAATGTTTGTTTGTAAAATGTTTGTTTGTAAAATGTTTGTTTGTAAAATGTTTGACATGTTTCGGATGGTCCTTCAGGATTGTAGATAATTTACTTCCTAGTCTAAACCTCCCACAACACGACGACGGGAGTTTGAACCCGGGACCATCGATTAGTCCAAACGACAGTTCAGCGCGAAACCACAAGGCCATAACGACGACGATGATAATGACAACGATGATGATGGCAATTATGTTTTTTTTTTGTATAGTTAAATATAGTTAATAAAATCAATAAAAACCTATAAGTAGATTGAATGTTCACACTGGCCAGCTTAGAATAACATTTATTAATTAGAGCCTCGGGCAATCATTTGTTAGTGTTGCAATTAAATTTTAAGAACGCGTTTTTTTTTAAATTAATTGCGAAGTGAAAAATAGCTTTAAGTTTCGCTTGAAGTGCTATTGAAGTTAATATAATATATTGTTCATGGTCGGCTGTAGCACTAGATAGCTTATAAAACTAAGTCGATGAAGGATTAGATTTCCAAAAAAAAAAAAACTTAAATAGCTTGAACAAACTTCACTTGTTGTCAGGACCAAATTCTGGTCAGCCTGGGTCTCCTGTTTACTTTAGAGGAGAAAGGGGGGGGGGCAATTCAGGGTGTTGACTTTAAGACTGTTTTTGTTTTGGATTGTTCTATTTGATGAGATTTATTTTTTTGAATAGAATGTAACCAGGGGCGGACTGGCTATATGGGGATATAGGGCAAATGCCCGGTGGGCCGGTACCAAATGAGCCGGTCTGGTCGCGACCAACGAAAAATTATTTATATATATAGCAGAGGTGGGGGGGGGGTGTTAAAAAAATCCCCTCAACTAAAAAAATCCTGGCTTCGCCCATGATATGACATGCCATTTGTGGGCCGGTTTATATGGTAATGCCCGGGCCGATTTTGATACCCAGTCCGTCCATGAATGTAACTCATAGTAAAACAGTGTGGTTTTGTTCCTTGTCCAGGACAGTTGGACTTTGGTTATAGAGTTGAAGGATAGACTCTTAATTATTTCTGTGTTGTTATTATTCAGTTTTATGGGAGTTGTATAGTGAGCAGTTATATTTTAATTGAGACTGGATATTTCATTTGCCAGAACTGTTTCTATTCAATAGTAAAGGACATGTACTAAACCAGTTATTTGTCCTTACATAGGCATTCCGAATCTTCATTCTGTCGCTATATGTGTCGTTACGGTATTGTTCAGGACTTGCTTGCATTTAGTAATAAGCATTGAAATACACAGACACTTGTGCATAAATTATTCTAAAAACTTTACGAACAATAGAGACACATTTCACTTGAGACATACATTTAGTAATAATAATTGGAAATACTTTAAACAAAAAAATCGCTACACAAATAAGTCTTTGCTGTTCCTTGTCTCTGAGGCGCGGTGGCTGAGCGGTAAAGCGCTTGGCACCCGAAGCCGGGGGTCGCGGTTCGAATCCTGGTGAAGACTGGGATTTTTTATTTCGGGATTTTCGGGCGTCTCTGAGTCCACCCAGCTCTAATGCGTACCTGACATTAGTTAGGGAAAAGTAAAGGCGGTTGGTCGTTGTGCTGGCCACATGACACCCTCGTTAACCGTGGGCCAGAGAAACAGATGATCTATAACATCATCTGCTCTATAGACCACAAGGTCTGAAAGGGAAACTTTACTGTTTCTACATCCTTCTCTCTTGGTCGTCTCTCGTTTAAATCTCAACCTAGTTATTACTTAATTTAGGTCAGAAAAGCTCACGGTTTCATCATGCCTCACGAGCCCAAAACCAACTCGCCCTCTTTCCATCGTTACCTTGGAAACGCAAACATATACCCCATTACAATTATCTTGCCCTTTTTTATATATACGCCTATGCCTAACCTTCGCTATCATTAATGTAATTAACCTTTACATTTCTAGATGTATTGTTGACCTTTGTTGATAAATTAATTATGGGTATTCTTCCGTTTATAAATCTAGGCGTTCAAAAATGTTAACTTTCCGAGACCTCAATAATGGTATTAGGTCTAGTGCAGAGGCGTAGTCAGAGGGGGGCAAGGGGACACGATGCCCCGGGCGCTACCCTCAGGGGCATCCTATATATCCTCCTATATAGGCTTATGTTTATGGTAAATGGTGGAAGATGGGGCGCCAATAAAGTACCTTGACCCGAGCGCACGTTTTTCTCACTACGCTTCTGGCCTAGTGTTTATTAATTTAATTAATCCTTCGTTAATTTAACTAGTCAAAGCGCCTGTAAATATAATTAATTATTATCCTTATTGAGTCCTATTTAAATTCTTTTATTTACCAACTGTATACATTATACCAAACACGAAGTCTTTAGAGCCGAAGGTAATGATGTCAAGAATCAAGATGGCGTTGTTGTTAGCTTTAAGTTTTGTCTTTTTTATTTCTGAGTTCGATACGATCAAATGTTAAGGTCATTAGGCAGGGTTGTGATCACCCTACTTCTCTCCCTCTCCCATTGTCTTCCCCTGACTCATTTAGGCTCTTTTATTGCGCTCTTTTAGTTTCAATCTAATGACTTCTCCTCCACCACCAGTTTCCCCCCTCCCCCTCATCTCGTGTGATGGCACTAGCCTGACGGTACAGTGAAATGTCTGTTCCACGAAGATTGGCCTGTCGAGGCATTAAAACAAACAAAAAAAAAAAACCGGAAGTGACGTCAATATCACAGCGTGGCGCTCCAATCAAAGGCGGTACTGAACAGCTGGAGTACAGACGACGGCCTTACAGTGAGCAGACGTCGTGTGTATCTATGACGGGTTTCGAAACGGAATTCTAAAGTATACTAAATATTATGGGAAATACATAGGAAGAGGTAAACAATCTTACAGCTAGATCTGGCACACAAAAGTACTAACAAGAAAACATAAAAATCATTTTTTTTTAAAGACAATACCTCATTTATACAAAGTATAGACTCGATTTGAAACGCTTATTTTGCTTTTAATAACTAATTAGAAATTATAACATTTGTATACCTCCCCCCCCCCATTTCCGCCACCCTTAAGAGAAATCCTGGTTTAGCAAATGTATAAAGTGTAAAGCTACTCACTTTATAATATCTAATGTTAGGTCTCTGGAGCTAGACTAAATTAGACGGTGCGCAAAAGGTTCGTTCAATAATAAATAAGTACCAGGTGACCGAGCCTCGCTCGGTTGAATAATTTACTGAGGAAAGATATTTAATTCTTTTGGAAACGTTTTTACAAAAATGAGCGATCGGGTAAAGACTCTAAATCCGAAGAGCTGCTTTCGTTTTCTTGTAGTTCTAAATGTCAATGTACACGGCGATTAGAATAGAAAGTCTCTTAAGTCCCCATACAGAACACGCGTAGGATGTAAAAATGTAAAGTTCCCCTTTCAGACCTTGTGGTCTATAGGGCAGATGATGTAAAGGTCATCTGTTTCTGTGGTCCACGGTTAACGAGGGTGTCATGTGGCCAGCACAACGACCAACCGCCTTTACTTTTCCCCAACTAATGTCAGGTACCCATTAGAGCTGGGTGGACTCAGAGGCGCCCGAAGATCCCGAAATTAAAAAATCCCAGTCTTCACCAGGATTCGAACCCCGGTCCCCGGTTTGGAAGCCAAGCGCTTTACCGCTCAGCCACCGCGTAGGACGTAATGATCATTTTTTTTTAAGAAACGTCTGTATTTCATAAGATAAGATACAGTCTAGAAAACCGCAACTCACTTCGATTCGTTTACATTGCATCTTTTGCCCTAAAAATATTGGGCTATTACTGGTTTGGAAAAATAGTCTTTGCAGTGTAACATCTCAATTGGTCACGTTCAGACATTAATATTACAATTAGTCTTTAAGTCTTTAAGTCATTAAGTCTTTAGTACGAAACATCAAGTAATACAATATCTCTAGGCTAAAACAAGGACTTTTTTTTTTTTACTTTTAACAAAATAAAACGGTAGAAAGACTTAGAAACATTGCGTTTGTATTCTTGGGACAAAAAAGTCGGAGCAGTCAACGAATTTGCATACGCTGCCGCTTCTTTCGAATTATCTATAAACAGAAGAAAAAAACGGAAGTTATGTTCCAGAGTTCACCCAATAAAACCTCCTCAGCGACAAGGATCCCCCGTAACCCTTTCACATATCTAGGAAGCATGGTATCGAATGATGCATCGTTTTCAAGGGAAGTTGGTGACCGTCTGGCCAGGGCCAGTAGTGCCTTTTTAATTTTAAATGTTCAGAAAACTAATGAAATTATTATTGATTTTAGGAAAAACAAAAACCATATTGCAGAAATTCAGATAAACAACCAAACCATAGAAAAAGTACAAGAATATAAATATCTAGGTACAACTATCAACAACAAACTGAAAAGTAATAAACACTATCAAAAAATATACAAGAAAATTCACCAGCGACGCTTCTATCTCAGAAAGCTAAGAAAATTTAACATAGACAAAACAATAATCAAACTTTTCTACACAGCAACTATCAGCAGTTTAATCAACTTTGCCATCACCTGCTGGTATGGTAATACATCACTGTCACAAAGACTTGGACTAAATAGACTAATTAAAAAAGCATCGTATATCACTCGAACACAGCTACCATCTCATGAAGAACTTTTTCAAGAAAGATGCCTTTCCAAAACACTCTCGATCTTAAGGACAACCTGCACCCATTAAACCACTGTTACATAAGATCTGAACGAAGTGATCGTCTCCTTTCCATTAGGATTAAAACAGAAAGATTTAAAAACTTCTTTATCCCACTTGTCGGTCAGAGTGTTACAAGATCAGCTGTCGTCATCGAGAAGTACATAGAAGTCTAATTCATAAAGCGCTGGTTGTGAGTGTGTATGTGTTTCGTGAGTGAATGTTGTTTGAATTTTTCATCCATATTGTTTTTGTAAAGTAGTAACGCTGAGGTTGTCAATTGTAGTCAAACTGAATTTCCATTTGATTGGATCAATAAAATTATCTTATCTTATCTTTGGACGCCTCCAGGAGTGAGTTGGCAGAATAAATCGCTCTGCATGCCTACAAAAATCAATTTCTACCAAGCAGTTGTTCTCTCAACTCTTCTTTATGGATCTGTGACATGGGTACTAGACAGAAAGAAACTTAGACTTCTTAAACGCTTTCGAAAAAGATGTTTTCACTCAATCATGGTCATACGTTGGAAAGACCGCACTACAAGCAGCCATGTTCTAGCGAACGGCGGTATGGACAGTAAAGAGGGACTCCTTATGGTCCGACACTTACGCTGAAAGAGGCACTACCCCGTATGGGGGAACACACGTTTGTATTTTAATAATGTACAGACTCTTACAAACACTTAGTAGATTAATTTATTATGGAACTATGGAAGAAAAAAAAATTGGCAGATGTATGTTTGGTTATTGTGTTTTGAGAGTTTGATTAATTGTTTACAATAAAATTGCAGAGAGCCGTGTAGGTGACTTTAACTTTGTTGAGAAGTCTAATAGAGCTTACATGTTTAATTAGGTCTATTGATTCATTAAAGATGTTCATGTTTTGCAAAGAAATGTTTTAGAGTACTGCTGTAAGCCTAGTGACGTAAGCGGCGTTTTTTCCCTTTGACGACATGAACATTTTTCATTCATAAAACATTCTAGCATGTATTAACTTTTCGATAATGAAACATTTTCAAACCGATATAACGGTCGACTTCGAGTTTTGCCCTTGTGGTCGATGAGTTGAGAATTTATTTTCTCATTTATATACATATACCTTAAAATTTTCGAAATAAAGAGTCGGACCAGACACTGATCCATCTTACACCCATGTACAAACCGGTTTTAAAAACAACAAAGCCCGAAGTACAGTCCATCCAGTCATGGTCTGACGACGCTGTTTTACAGCCACAAGGTTGTTTGGAGCAAGCAGATTGGGACATGTTTGTAAACAACTGCCCAGACAGATGAACTTACCACAACTGTTAATTCGTACATCCATTTCGGGAAAACATGATTGTGCCAAGAAGAAAATTGAAACATTTAGTAATAATAGACCCTGAATGACCAACATTAAAAATAAACATTCTGTCATCGAGAAGTACATAGAAGTCTATTTATAAAGCGCTGGTTATGAGTGTGTATGTGTTTTTCGTGAGTGAATGTCGTTCGTATGTGCATCTATATTGTGCATCTCTATTGTTATTGTAAAGTAGTTACGGTGATGTTGTCAATTGTAGTCAAACCGAATTTCCATTTGATTGGATCAATTAGTTATCTTATCTTATATAGATATATATATATATACATATATTCAAGAATTTCTCACTCAAGAGTATGGGATTTATTAAGCTCTTTATGAGGAAATACTCGAGGACATTCAAAATAAATATTTTCTGGTTCTCTATCCAAATTTAACTTAATTTTTTTTATACTTTAAAAATTCTAACAGTCAAGCTAGGGGTTTCCCTGGGTGTCCAAGGAGCTATTAATTCTTTTCCAAAGGATTTACAAAAACTGTCAAACGCATCCTTAATCTTCGGAATCTAGGACATTATCATTAATACAGTCAAGCTAGGGGTTTCCCTGGGTGTCCAAGGAGCTATTAATTCTTTTCCAAAGGATTTACAAAAACTGTCAAACGCATCCTTAATCTTCGGAATCTAGGACATTATCATTAATACAGTCAAGCTAGGGGTTTCCCTGTGTGGCCAAGGAGCTATTAATTCTTTTCCAAAGGATTTACAAAAACTGTCAAACGCATCCTTAATCTTCGGAATCTAGGACATTATCATTAATGTCATAAGCTGTCAGATTTCCTAGAAAATCGTTATGGTCATTGTGTGTTTTATGTGTTTTGTATTATTTTGTATATTTATTTATTTATTTTTTTTTATTTATACAACCTTTTTGTTTTTTATTTTAGGTCTACTTAAAAATTACACATACTACTTACGTGATTTTAATGAATAATTAGAGTGCAGAAATATTCTCTTCGTTTCATATTTATTTTTATTTTTAAGATCCGGTTACAATTTTAAAGTAATAATATCTTACATGTCAAAAAAAAATATAAAGAGATAAGTAGAAATATGAGAGCGATATTAAAACGTGAAGAGGAAGCCCGGAAGAGATTAAAAATAACAAAAAAATAGTAAATCAACAATGTCAAGAACACGATTATTGTAAGACCAATGTCGCCAACTAATAATCAAAATGATTTGTGTTTCAAGCGTTGATGGTTAGAAGTAGCTAATGCTACTAAGAAGCCTAGCGTCTATTTTTCCTACACAGTCTCAATAGCTTTAAACTAAATAAGAAGATCTAAAATACTTTTTACGGCGCGACTATACAAAATCTGCTAACATCCCTAGTGCTATTAGGGCCTGGAATGGGCTGCCTGAGCTAGCCAGGAAAACCAGTGACTTGGCAGAATTTAGGTCATTGGTTAATATGCATGACTCAATGCATGACGCGTAGAACGTAATCATCTTCTTTTTTGAAGTAACGTCTGTATTATATAAGATAAGATAAGATAACTTGTTGGCAAGGCATCGCCTCATCTAAACTGTTGTGCCTCCTAGAAAACATTATAAAGAGGCTTCAAAAATCACACGCACAATATAACAATATTTGAATGAACTTTATGAACAGAAATGTCTAAAAAAAAATAAAAAAAAAAAAAAAAATCCTGGAAGACAACAGCCACCCTCTCTATTAGAACTACGTGAAGTCGTCACGAAGTGGGCTACTACTGTCAGTTGATGATTTTTCAAAAGGCTTAGATGATAGTGAGAAAATAGATGCTATCTTTCTAGATTTTTCCAAGGATTTTGACAAAGTTCACCACCAAAGTTTGCTTAAAAATTTAATGCATGAGGCGTAGGACGTAATCATCTTCTTTTTTTGAAGAAAAGTTTGTATTATATAAGATAAGATAAAGCAAGAACAAAGCGGTACAAAAACTCGTTCGTTCCTTACTCAGTCAGACTATATCAACGCCACTCGTTGATCAGGAAACATGATATGAACCAAGATGCCTGTGTGTAGTCGCTGAATGAACTCTTTATGTTGTGTCTGTTCTATTTATGTGTATGTTTCTGTTGTGTTGTCTTTACATGAGAAAAAAGACCCTGTAGCCACAACAAATTTCCATATAGATCAATAAAGCAGTCTTTGTCTTATAAAAATACATAGCTTAAAGTACTTCCTTATTCTGAACGCAAGATACACTATTTTTTCTGTTTCTGGAAATCCCCTAAACCAGCGGTTCTCAGCCTTTTAAGCACGGCGACCCCTTTTTACAATCTCCCACTCTGCCGCGACCCCAACTCACACACATACACATACAGCAATAAAAGAATAGACAATAACAATCCATTTTTTTTTATGGTCTTAGGCGACCCCTGGCAAATCGTCAATCGACCCCCAAGGGGGTCGCGACCCACAGGTTGAGAACCCCTGCCCTAAACGAAAAATCTATTAATGCGACCAGTAGATTTTGACAATAGAAATTCTCTTTCTTTCTCAACAACGCAAAACATACCATTCCATATTGAACTTATCCGCGATCTGGGTCAACTTAAACACGAACTTAACCAACCTTTGAACTTAAAACAAGCCGTCCGAAAGCATAATTATAAATCATGTCATACTTGGACAGCGCTTCCTGGTCTGAGCAATTTTATGTTAAATTTTAAAATGAACTTAACAACTTCAGAAATAATTAAAAGGCAATCAAATTCAAGACGTCGATTTTTTTTTCTTCCTGCTTGCCAAATATTTCTGTAAAAAATTTTTTTTTCTTCCTGCTTGCCAAATATTTCTGTAAAAAATTTTTTTTTCTTCCTGCTTGCCAAATATTTCTGTAAAAAATTTTTTTTTCTTCCTGCTTGCCAAATATTTCTGTAAAAAATTTTTTTTTCTTCCTGCTTGCCAAATATTTCTGTAAAAAATTTTTTTTTCTTCCTGCTTGCCAAATATTTCTGTAAAAATTTTTTTTTTCTTCCTGCTTGCCAAATATTTCTGTAAAAAATTTTTTTTTCTTCCTGCTTGCCAAATATTTCTGTAAAAAATTTTTTTTTCTTTTTTTTTTTTCTATGTTTCGGATGTTCCTTGAAGTTCAAAGCTGAGGACAATTTACTTCCTAGATCAAACCTCAAGCAGGACGACGGGGGGTGCAGCGGGCAGGGTATGAACCCGGAACCATGGAAAAGTCCAGAGCGCATACAGCATAACCAGGCAGCTACCTGTGATTTGGATGCAATACTATTTGAGGAGAGAAATTCCTCAAGACAGTGGTCAGAGAGATCAATAGAGTATTCTTGATTGATTGATTTGATATTATCTTTACTATAAAGCAGAAAGTAAAGCATATGTGTGTATGTATGTATGTATGTATGTATGTATGTATGTATGTTTGTATGTATGTATGTATGTATGTATGTGTGTGCATGTGTGTGTGTGTTTGTGTGTGTGTATGTATGTATGTATTTGTGTGTGTGTTTGTGTGTGTGTATGTATGTATGTGTGTGTGTGTGTGTGTGTGTGTATGTATGTATGTATGTATATCCCGCATAGAAATCAAAACCGTTTGACCAATCTTGATAAAACTTGGTATAAATGTTCCTTGGATACTAACTGGAACAGTAATGTGAGTAAAGTAGCTCTAAAACAAACTTAAGACTCCCCCCACCCCCTTCCAAAAAAAAAAGGTTGCCCAACTATGAAAGTATTACTATTTCATGGATCTAGGTCATAGAGTCATGTTTACATGAGACAAGACCGAAAGGATCTAGATCTAGATCTAATTTTATGAACTACACTTTGCTAAGATAGTTTCTCTACTTTGACACATGAAAATACAAAAGATAGTCTATTGATTTCATTATTTAATAAAATTAACCTTCAAATTTGTATTTCAAAAGCATTTTTTACATAAATTCGTTCCTTATATCTGCTAATTTAGTCGTCCTGACGTACTTTATAATCCCATTCATCGCGCGCTTCTTTCATTTTAATAGCTACAATTATTTATCTCTATTAAGATTAATTTGAATAAATCGGGTAAACCCGTTTCCATAGTATTTTATATTTGATATGAATGTATCGGCTTCACGGGTAAACCCATTTTCGCAAAAAATTATTTTATTTTCGTGGCAAAAGAAACATGTCGAGTGTTTGACCTAAATCCAATCCACTAGATTAGTAATACACAAACTTCGGCCCGCAGACAGCTGGTGATATCCGGCTAGTATATGTATTATGGGTTGCTATACAGTTATTTGAACCAAAATGTCATGTGGCTAGTTGTGCTGTTGTTGTGACATTTATGACATCGAATGCCAATTACCTGTCATGGCGAGTTTAGGTTTTAATTTTAAAGTCTGTTTGGAAGGCGATAGTTGCTTCATGTGTTATAGTCCTATTAGGTATATCTTTCCTTAAATATATTTTGATTTATGCTGCTGTGTACTTCTAGACTTAGAAGTAACGTCTGTTTTATATAAGGCTCGTTGCTGTGTGGCCTTGACCACCTAACAAGGGGACTTGAGTTTGAATACCAATTTAGACCAGAAATGGACCCCATTCACCAGTCGTGAATAAAAAAAAAATTGAGCCACGTGTTTGCCTATCTCTTCTGTACAAATTACGACCTAATTTTAATCAACCATGGTGACAGTTGTTTTTTTTTCTTCGTTGTTTTATCAATATAATCACGTGACCGTTCGTATTGGCGGATGAGGTCCAATTGTTAGATGTGTATTTGCCTAAATGCAGCACGGCAATTTAAAGTGATGGCGCAATGGGAATCTATATCTGCCCTATTTGATTGCAAGGTCTGAAAGGGGACATTACATACAACAATCAACAGACATCGAGTCGTATTCAATACCAGGCTGACATACATGAATTTCTTCTAAGTAAGGGCCACCTACCTGCTGACCATAGCTGGACTCCTCGTAGACTATGCTGACGTACTTCCACTTGAAGTAAGTGACCAGTGAGACGATAGCCTCTGCCTGGTACAGGTCACTGGGGATGGTACGAAAGAAGTAAGGGAACCTGTCTCTGTTACTGAGCACTGGACTGGTTGAGAAGAAACTGATCTGTGAACAGACAAACATCGCAAGATATCATCGTGCTAGAGTCCAACTTGACTCGTAAATCAGGGGCGGCTCTATCCTTAAGGTAACGTGAGGGAAAGAGAGAGAGAGAGGGGGAGTGAGAGAGAGAGAGAGAGCTCAATGAGAAGAAAATGTGTGGTTTAGCGCAAAGATAGATAGATAGATAGATAGATAGATAGATAGATAGATAGATAGATAGATAGATAGATAGATAGATAGATAGAAAGATAGATAGATAGATCGATAGATAGATAGATAGATAGATAGATAGATAGATAGATAGATAGATAGTAGATAGATAGATAGATAGATAGATAGATAGATAGATAGATAGTAGATAGATAGATAGATAGATAGATAGATAGATAGATAGATAGATAGATAGATAGATAGATAGATAGATAGATAGTAGATAGATAGATAGATAGATAGATAGATAGATAGATGGATAGAAAGATAGATAGATAGATAGATAGATAGATAGAGACAGACAGACAGATAGTCGAATAAATAGATAGATAAATAGAAATTAGAGACAAAGCTAATGAACAATAGATGATTCTTATATGTATTTAATTGTGTTTGTCTGCTGTACACAGCTATAGACTTAGTTTGTTATACTAGACCTTAATGTTTTATTCTTGGTTTCTAAAAAAGTCATTTAGATAAATAACATTCAAATGCTCTGAAATATAGTCATGATTTAATTTTTTACTAAAACCTGAGAGTTTGGTAATGTTTGAAGGCTAATGTCATGGTCTTGAGCCATCGATTTTATTACGTCGAAGGATATATTAACGATGTGAAGCAAGGTTCAATTAATTCGCTTTTTATTCGTTTTCATTCGAGTTCAGTAAGTGCAGAATAAAATACGACAAGAAATACTCAGAGACGGATTATAATTTCTAACAATTATTGTTTCAAGAGACTTGAATCACAAGTTGTAATTGTGCTCGATCTCAAGATTCAAGAGGCAATTGATCCAACCATCTTTCATTTCATTCTTGGATATTTCTTTTATGTTTCTTTACATTCTTTTTCCAAAGAAAGTGTACAGGTCACGTGATCGCTACTTGATACGATGTCAACTTCAGTAAACTGTCATAGAAAGGAAGGGAGATAAAGAGGAGAGAAATAACTGAAGGACGAAATGAATGAAAAAGAGAAAGAGAAAGAGAGAGAGAGAGAGAAAGGTAGAAAAGAGAGCAACAGAAAAAAAAGAAATAAAATATAAGATAGAGAGAGAAGAGAGAAAGAGATATTAATGTAAAGAGAGAGAGGAGATAAAGACAGAGAAAACATGTTTAGTGATGGAAGAAGAATAGAGATAGAAGTAGAAGAGAAAGAGGAAATAGATGTTTAAGAGATATAAAAAAAGGAGAGAAAGAGGAAATAGATGTTTAAGAGATATAAAAAAAGGAGAGAAAGAGGAAATAGATGTTTAGAGATAGAAGAAGAAGAGAAAGAGGAAATAGATGTTTAGAGTTTGTGTTTGTATCATCGCAACCTGCTGAGTACTTGGAAGAGCGCTAAGGCTCCAACATTGGGGCCGGAGCGGGGGCCGGAGGTGTAGAATGTAATGTAAAAGAAAAGATACTTAAATACATATGATTACAGTAGAAGGGAACGTTTTCCCTTTCAGAACTGGCACTCTACGGGGCAGATGATGTAAAGGGTCATCTGTTTCTGTGGCCCACGGTTCACAAGGGTGCCATGTGGCCAGCACAACGACCTACCGCCTTTTCATATCCCCAAACTAATGTCTGGTCCCCATTAGGGATGGTTGGACATAGACACGCTCTAAATCTCAAAAAAAAAATTAAAATCCAACTATTCACCAGGTTTTGAACCCGGCACCCTCGGGTTGGGGAGCCAAGCGGCAAGCGCCTTACCACTCGGCCACCGAGACTCCACAATTATAGTACGATTTTGTTCAAAAACACTTCAATATCGACCCGACCCGCCCCTTTTTACTTTTTTTTTCCTTTTCTTACTACTAGAACCACGTTGAAGACGCCAGGAGAAAGAGTTTTTGGCATAGAGGAAAGTAGCTGGCAGCAGATGACCTCTGAAACAGACAGTTGGAGAGCTCTCACTAACGCTGCAAGGACTCACATTCAAGGCCCAGTGAAAAGGCATTTTAGAAGACATGTGCAGAAAACGCGAAGAAAATGTTAAAATGACCCCCGTCGGACAACGTGTTTGTCTGCATAAGTTGTGGAAAAATATGTAGGTCACAGCTGGGTTTGCTTGGCCATGCAAAACATTGCACTCGTGCTCAATCTTAGGGTTCGAGGATATTGACATCATCAGTAATTGGGAAATTGAGTCTTGCTCAACACACCTTTTGAGAAGGGAAAGAGCTAAGTGAAAGCAATTTTAACACATTTTTATAAGTATATCTTAGTTCTTATCTTATAAATCACTGACGTTACTTCAATAAGAAAAAAAAAATACATCCTTCTTGTGTCAGTCGAGGCTATTCGCTGTAGAGGGCCTCAGCACTGATCTGTGACGTAGCGAAATGTGGGCTGTGGGAGAGCAATAGCTTGTTGCCACGCCGTACAGACCTGTGACGTGGCAACGAGCTGTTGGTCTAAACTCTCCATAGGTTGTGACGTTGCAGGTCAGAGTTCAGGACTTCCTGTGACGACTGGTCTCGTTTAAACTCTGCTAAGTCGTTGGTATCCCTGGCTGATTCAGGCAACCCATTCCATGCTCTAATGGCACTAAGGAAGAAGGCGCACGTGAACGACTTTGTCCTAGCTTGTGGGATAAGAAAGAACGAACTAACGAAAAAAAAAATGTTTAAATAAATATTAAAACCTCCTAATTTTTCTGATTTAGAAATATGACAACAAAGCAGAATTTTACTTCATAATTGAAAAACAAACACTTTTTTTTTTAAAGAAAAGTCATTTCAGACTTTATGACAATCTAAATGTCACCACAATACCAATCTCAGAGTTTGTCACCATTAAGACATTCCCCCGCCCCGTAACTTGGACTAACTCCCCCCCTCCCCACCTCCTTTGTGGTCTGGGACCGTTACGCCCAGACCTTATGCAAGATAATAAGAAACTGGCCGGGGGGGTGTTATGGCTCAAACCCCCCTTGTACATCCGTTGATCAATAGTCTGTGAGACTAATGAAATTTCATAGCCTTGGGTCAATTAATTTGACTGTTATTTCTCCTCCCGTTTAGAGTCAGTGTACGTGAGAGAGGGAGAGGTTGGAAGTTGGCAGTGGAATACTTCTGGTAGGACTGACAAGTCCTGCTTGGTCCGCTGAGAGTACTTAAGGAAAACTATAGATTTATATTTATTTCATCATCGTCATCAAACTCCATTTGAGTGAGGGCTTAAGTGCCTCAAATCCTCCCTTGCAAAAGCCCTAGACAGAAACCCCCGCTGTTTTGCGTAGTGGATACATGTCACCATACAGGTCGAGAATGTTTGGGGTTTCCCAGACATGTCGAGACGGAGATCAGCAATCATTTATATTTCCTTGAAATTTCGATTTCAACAATAATGCATAACGGCAGACAACTTAAAAAGATGACATTTAAAAGTATATTAATCAATTAAGCAATTAATAAGTAGTTATTTATCCATTTTAGTTGATGTAGACAAAATTAAATAAATATTATAGCACTGTTATAAATGGCTGTAAATGTGCAGTTCTTCCCATCATATAAGCTTTGTTGAGAATAAAAAAAATTCTTTATTTTTTCTTGTTCCATAATTAAAACAGGTTGAGGTTGATAGTCGTTTTTTTTTTCTTAATATAAATCAATACCCGCAGCGACATTTAGATCTTGTCGTAAGTTGCGGTTAAAACCATAAACAAGAAAAACTTCTACAAGTGCATTTATTTAAAAGACAATACCTTCACTATACACCCTAAAAATATGCTAATAGAAATAGATATATGTATAAGAAAGAAAAAAAAGCAGTTATTGAACTCCAACATACGCACCGTCAGCCTACTTGTCTATCCATTTGGCCAGAGCCACTCTCTATAATTGTCATTGTTTTAGAATTTATTGGACAATGATTATGCTTGCGCCGGATGTGGCAAAATATATAGGTCACAGCTGGGGACTGCGTAATCATGTGAAATATTGAATTCCTCATTAGTCTTCGGACTCGAAGACAAGCGATATTATTGTTATTATTATTAGAATTTATTGGTACTTTTATTATATAGACATCTAGAACTAGAGTCTAGGTCTAGATTGATGAATTAGAATACTTAAGGTCCAGATCTAGATCTACTTATTGATCTATAATCTAGATGTAATCAGATTTACCTAAAGATATAAGCAAAGCTTAGATCATCTATCAATACATTTGCAGCATCTTTAAATTAACATAAATAACTCAGTTATCAGTACACTACGACCCTAGTGCTGTTAGAGCATGGAATGGGTTGCCTAAGCTAGCCAGGAAAACCAGTGACTTGGCAAAATTGAAGTCATGGGTTAATATGCATGACTGAATACATGACGCGTAGGACGCAATCATCTTCTTTTTTGAAGTAAAGTCTGTATTATATAAGATAAGATAAGATACGCCAGTATTATTATTTTCTTTTTGATTGTTTTTCTCTTAATAACTAATGACTGCTAGATTAACAACCTTTTTTTTACCCGCACCATTCCCCCACGCCCCCCTCCCCGAAAAAGAATCCTGGTTAAGGGAATGTTCGGGGTAAAAAATAGTTACATTGTTTCTTAATCTAACATTCATTAATTATTCAGAGAAAACAATTAATCTATTTAATTGTATAAAGGCAGTATTGTCTTTTAAAAAAAGTGTCTTTATTGTTTTATTCCTAGGACTTCGAACTTAATACATACTCCCGCACAAAGATAAAGGCACATTCCTCGTTCCATATGCTAGGACAAATTTGTACAAATGCTCCTTCTTCACTAGTGCTATTAGAGCATGGAATGGGTTACCCGAGCCAGCCAGTGAAACCAATGACTTGCAGAATTTTAAGTAATTGGTTAATATGCATGACTAAATGCATGACACGTAGGAGGAATCATCTTTTTTTTGAAGTAACGTCTGTATTTTATAAGATAAGATAAGATATGTGTGCTTCTACTAGCTATGTCAAGCTACAACCTGACAACCGCAATATCGCTAACAATGTGGACTCAAACCTAAAACCTTTGGTTATGTAGCCAAGCGTTCATATGCTTCAGCCACTCGCGTCACAAAGTTATGATGTACTTATATCTACTAGTAAAAGCACTTGTAATTAAACAAACATTGCTTCGAGAGCAGATATTTGTACCAACCCTAACATCAAGCAGTTTAAGCCGTATCAAGATTGATGGTGGCAAGATTGATTTTTAAATTAGCTGCCCTCCATTACGAAGTAACAGGTGTTCTTGACATAGATAGAAGCTAGGAACAGATAAATCGTACGATCTTATTATGTTGTTCATTTATGTTGTTCATTCATCTTGTTCATTCATGTTGTTCATTCATCTTGTTCATTTATGTTGTTCATTCATGTTGTTCATTCATCTTGTTCATTCATCTTGTTCATTCATCTTGTTCATTCATATTGTTCATTCATATTGTTCATTTATGTTGTTCATTCATATTGTTCATTCAGATTGTTCATTCATATTGTTCATTCATGTTGTTCATTCATATTGTTCATTCATGTTGTTTATTCATATTGTTCATTCATGTTGTTAATTCATATTGTTCATTCATGTTGTTCATTCATATTGTTCATTCATTTTGTTCATTCATATTGTTCATTCATTTTGTTCATTCATATTGCTCATTCATTTTGTTCATTCATTTTGTTCATTCATCAGATTTCGTCTACGATATTTTCCTTTCTCTTCATATTTTTATATAAAAAAAACTCTGATATTAAGCTCCGATTAAAAAGTATGCATATGTAAAATGCAGTGAAATATCAGTAATAGTTTGGCTCCGATATTACATCTCAATACTTTGTCAATTTGCATGGATTAACATAATCTCCACAAAAAAAAATTTGCGCTGTTTCACAGAATAATAAAAGTATCATAAAGAGCAATAACTAATTGGAAAACAATTATATCAGCGTTTCCAAAACCGTTTTTCGCAGAACCCAAGTGTTCCGGGACGCCTGAATAGGTGTTCCGCGAACCAACTGGAATAATCAATTAGCAGGCCACCACGTGAATAAATCTCTCTAAAAAAAAAAGTCCCCACAGTGTTACTTAACATAAATCAGAATGTGTGAAGTGTTCTGTTCATGAAATAGTTTGGTAGACATAACACCATGCTATGATGTGGTATTGTTTATAATGATGTTGGTTAGACTCCATTATCAGATAGAATATAGGCGTGATCTAAACCCATACTGTGTTACAGAATTCGCAAAATGCAATGACAATGATAGATATGAATAACAATAGCTAGAATGTATATGTATAGTGTTTAAGATTTTTTTTTTTAATTAATATAAGAAAGTGTGTACAATATAGATGGAGAAAAATTGAGTTATAACAACATGTTTTTTTTTTTCAATCAGTGATGTCCCTTTACTTTATCTTAGCTTCCCTTTAACAGCTTTTTAAAATATAATTTATATACATATATTTTTAATACTAACAAGATCGCGGAAAGAGGACAAAGCAAAATAAGAGAAAAAGAGAGAAAGAGAAGAACCAGTGCATTTGAGGGAGAAAACATGAGAAGAGAACTCTTGGTACCTAAATGATCTAACAAAGTTGAGTGGGTGTATTTTTAAAAATACAACCTAACAATACTTAAATAATACTTAAATAATACTTCAATAATACTTTAAATAATACTTAAGAAATACTTTAAATAATACTTAAATAATACTTAAGAAATACTTTAAATAATAATTTAAATAATACCATAGATAATACTATGAAATACTCCGAATAATACTTACAGAATACTTAAGAAGCACATTTCATAACCCTTGCATTATACTTTAAATAATACTTTAAATAATACTTGTATAATACTTTAAATAATACTTGTATAATACTTTTAATAATAACCCAATGATACTTTAAATAATAACCCAATGATACTGGTATATAAACTATATAAGAAAAAGAAATGAAGGTGTGCCATTTTAGGAATAACACGCACAGACTCAGTAAAGTTCCCCTTTCAGACCTTGTGATCTCTGGGGTAGAAGATGTTAAGGTCATCTTGTTTCTTTGACCAACGGTTAACGAGCAGGGTGTCCTGTGGCCAGCACAGCGACCAATAGTACTTACTTTCCCCAACTAAAGAGCTGGATGGACTCAGGGACGCCCTAAAAGCTCTAGACTTCAAAATCCCAGTCTTCACCGAGATTGGAACCCAGGACCCAAGATTGGGAAGCCAAGCGCTTAACCACTCAGCCACTGCTCCCCTGCAGACTCAGTGTTTGAGATGAAAAGTAGAACTCATGTAATTGGTGTTTCCATCGAAGTACTAACAAAAAAATTCACCTTTTAAATCTTTTTTTTTTCACTCGAAATATTTAGCTGCACCCCCCCCCCCTTTTTCTCAGCATCTTTATACAAGTATGTGACTTTGTGTGCAGTTAGTGTCGTCTGGCCAGATTTCATCTTCAAGTCAAGAACATGCCAGGAGTGAAAGCAGAGAACTACTTTAAAATGCATTGAGCAGATCTGATAGGAACTATTTCATTACGCGGATGTAAGATGGTGAGCTCAGTTCTTCAATATCTTTGCGCTGATTGAATTCGAACATAAACAATGCTGCAGGTCAAGTAGTTCTTTAGTCTTTAGACTAGTTTTAGCATTTTCTCTAACACTTAAAATGTAGATTAAAATTCAAGGGAGAAAATCAACAAAAGATGAGCCACAAAAAAAAAAAAAAATCAAAAAAAAAAATAAATAATTAAAAACAAAAATTAAAAAGTACTTAAAAAAAAAAAAACAGGCGTATACTAAATGTAATTGTATCAATCAGTTTGTTTTAGTCCTGTAATTTAATTTGTTATAGATCTAGACCAACAACAATAAATATGTGCGATTAAAATTATTTTGACCAATCGATTTTGTTTATTGTATCACAAGTTATGCAACTTGAAGGGAGAGGGGGGATGGAAGAAAGTGAAATCTGGGTGATATTGTACCGAATTTGTTTTTTTAAAATCACTCAGTCTACTCTAACCGACATCTTAACCACTCTGCTGGCGATGCGACTATGAAAGTATAATTTTGTATAGTAGTTATCTATTGCTCATAAAACGTTAATATGAAGTGGAGACATATAAAGGGGACTAATTCAGCTCATACCACCTCTTCAGTCCGATACCATTTCTTTCCCTTGTTCGAGAAACCAAACAAAATATTTAAACACTAATAAATAATTAAGTATTTAGTTATTTTTTTTTTAAATTAATTCTTGTGTAAATGGTAAAAGACATAGGCCTAAGTGCAAAATTTTCAGCTTAGTACGAGATTGGGTGTGAGAGAAATAATGTGTACAACCTTTTGACCAGACAGACGGACAGCGTTGATATAAGCTTTGTACAAATAAAATAAAACTTTAAAGATTGAATGAAAGTTGTGCGCTCTCTTTTAGAGATTTGTATATCAAGGGTTGAACTATAAGGTTGAACTATCAAGGGTTGAACTATAAGGTTGAACTATAAGGTTGAACTATAAGGTTACACTATAAGGTTACACTATAAGGTTGAACTATAAGGTTGAACTATAAGGTTGAACTATAAGGTTAAACTATAAGGTTACACTATAAGGTTACACTATAAGGTTAAACTATAAGGTTGAACTATAAGGTTGAACTATAAGGTTGAACCTTGCTAACCTCGATTCGTATCCATACGTTGGACAAGTTCATTTAACTTCATCTCTATGTGTCTGCTTCACGCTGGGCAGTTATCGATTGAATTTAATCACTTTCAGGCGAAAAAAGTAAGTCTAAACTCAGGAAATGTTTTTTTTGTGAAATTCGCGGGGAAAGATGTACACATTATCACAGTTCTCTCCCCTCATTTGTGTTGTTACCTTGTTTTTTTGAGAAACCTAGCAGCTTTTAAAACCAGGTGAAAGAAATACTTCGAGCTGATTAAAAAAAAATTAACTATTTGTGGGTGTTCTAATTAGTTAATTGTGGTTAGTAGGTCATTGTGTTGTAGCTCCTCGGGGAGTGTCAAGTTAGGGTATTGCTACTGACCTTTTATGACTCTTTGACAATCGGGAAGGACTCAACTCAGAGGCCAGGAATGATCGATTTGCTCTTCACAGATCCTCCTGTCTTGAGACTTCCATCAACTCTTCACAGATCACCCTGTCTTGAGACTTCCATCAACTCTTCACAGATCACCCTGTCTTGAGACTCCCATCAACTCTTCACAGATCCTCTTGTCTTGAGACTTCCATCAACTCTTCACAGATGACCCTGTCTTGAGACTCCCATCAACTCTTCACAGATCCTCCTGTCTTGAGACTTCCATCAACTCTTCACAGATCACCCTGTCTTAAGACTCCCATCAACTCTTCACAGATCCTCCTGTCTTGAGACTT